>NW_007727463.1:60813-100404 GCF_000696425.1 Galeopterus variegatus | reverse complement strand
AAATTGGGTTATATGTCTTTTTAATGTTGAGTTGTGTGAGTTCTTCGTATATTATGAATACTAGTCCTTAACAGATTTAATTTGCAAATATTTTCTCCAATTCTGTGAATTGTCTTTTCACTTTTTTGATAGTGTCCATTGAAGCATAAATGTTTTCAATTTTATATCATCTACCTTAAAAGTCAAAACTTATAGGCAGTGGTTAACAGCGAATTAAAATTTAACAGGTATAAGTAAAATAATGATTGAGAACATATGAAAAGCCTTCCAAAAGTTCATGGAAGGATTTGTATTATCTTTTAATTCCATTTTTTTTCAAACTTCCTGAAGTACTCTCATATTATTTTATGGGACTTTGGTATTTCCCTAAATTCAACTAGCTAAAATTATTTGCTAAACATTTTCTCATTCAAACTTTTTTTTTTTTTCCTTTTTGTCTTTTTTCGTGTCTGGCAACGGATCGCAACCCTCAGTGTTGCGCCCGTACCGGACCAGACCGGCAACAGGATCGCAACCCTCGGTGTTGCGCCCGCACCTCACTCAGCCAGTGAGCAGGAACCGGTCTGTATGTGGGATTTGAACCCTCAGCGGACCGCCGCGCTCCCAAGCGGCGCACTGTAGCAGTGCGCCACCGGGCCGGCCCTCATTCAAACTTTTGAAATGAAGAATTTGCCTTTTAAGCAGAGCTCTTCATTTCATTATAAGAAAGAACACGATGTCCTTATTTTCATTCTTTCCTTACAAAACTAGCTATTTATTGTATCCTTTGCTTACTAAGTAGGAAGAGCAACTTTATATATTAGAGCAACTTTATTTCAAGTTGAGACAAAAACCCTTCAGATGGGTGAAAGTGCAGCTGACAGACTCAACATCCTGAAAATTACAACATGAAAACTCTGATAGGTGGCTTTCCTAACTCCTCTTTCTAAACTGTATTGCAACAAGAATGGAAAGAAGTAGAGAATGCCCAAAATCTTAACAACAATAGGTTGCCAAAACAGTATCAGGCAATCACTTTCAGCTTGGAGACTAATGTTTCTTCTGGTTATCTAGTGAGACATCTTTGTCATAATTATAATGATAATAGTAAAAACACTTGCTGTCTTTTATGGAATGTGTTCTATACATACCTTAAGTCTGTTAATCCTATGATATAGATATTTTAGGTATCTCCATTCTGAGACAAGGGACCTAATTTTAGAGAAGTTAAACAACTTGCCTTAGATTGCATAGCTAGTTAGTGGTTGAACCATGACATCAGTGTCAAAGAGGCATTTAAAAGGGAGAACCTTGATCCTTTACTGAAAAGGCCAAAAGTTTACTACAGGCCTGTGCTGATTATTTGATTTCTAAGTCAGTCTTCTTATCCCAAACGTCTATCCATCTACGCCTCTGTTTTCTCTGTCTGTCCAGGGTTGGGATGATGATGTGTTGGTGAGGATGAGAATAACAACAAAAACAATAACAACAACAACTGCTTCTTTGTGCACCTTCATTGGCCAGGTGCTCTCTCTTTGTTACCGTGAATCTCTACAACAGTACTCTAAGATTTAGTCCTGTTATATCCAGTTTACAAAGAAGCTGAGATATACAGTGAGCTGCAACTTCTTTGGGATTATGCAATGGTAGAACTGAAAATGAACCTATTTTTAATTGACATTGAAACACTGGCCACCATTACATGTAGACTTAGTATCTTTTGGACCAACTTGTCCTCATTTAATTATCAATGGCTTCCTTAGGTGGGCATCACACTGAACTTATGTTGTATTCTCACATGAGAATAGAGAGATGATGAATAAATTTAACTTATTATAATTAATTTTACGGTGAAAATTCTCACTTATCTAGAAGAGAAAATCCAAGAGGAAAACAAGTTACAATGTTACCTATTGGCTACCTGCCAATTTCTCCCCTTTGCACTCAAAATAGTCCTGATTTCCATTTGGGAACCATGTGGATATGGGAAGGTGACAAACAGCTGGCTCCATGGAACACACATCAGATTTGACCTAATCCAATCTGGGAACTCCATTTTCCCAGATGCAGTAACTGGTTTACAGGTGGCCTGATCTGGTCGAATCAGAATGAATTTAAGACTTTTTCTGGGAATGCTAGGACACAGATGCTCTTGTCTGGTATTCAGGGGCACAGCCTCAAACTACTGCAGTCATTTTTGTTTACCGAGGAAGTCATTCTGAGGACCGGTAAGCAGCATGAGGAACTGAAAGCACTGTAGAGAATTGCATCTAGTCTTGATGCCATCACAAACTATCTTGCCTGAAACCTGATCAGCCTCTGGGCCTTTGAGTCATATGGATCAGTAATTTCCCTTTATCCATTTAGCCTTTTTGAAATGGTTTGCTAATGCTTACAACATGTCTATGCTGATGTCATCTAGCTTGATGACCCCACTACTCACATTTTCTCTTGTTTGTATGATATCTTGTTTTATTAGTTAGTTTTTCATGTGTCATCTGGTTTTTTACCTACAAAAATATTAGCTTCTTATTTCCTTGGCATATACTCAAAGAATATTTGTTGTATTAAAAGGAATCAGATGACCCTGTCCAAATTATATTTCATATAAGGAGATATATGCATCCTACTTAAGACTTTTAAAGGAAGAACAAATAAAATAAATTTTAGATGGGCTGGACGGTTAGCTCAGTTGGTTAGAGCACAGTGTTGCTGACATCAAGGTCAAGGGTTTGGATCCCCATACTGGCCAGCCACCAAAAAAAAAAAAAAAAAAAAAAAAAAATCGAAAATTTGAAGATTTCCCACCCCCACATTATAGTAATATGGTTTAGTAGGTATTGAATGAGAAAATACTTTTGAATGATGTTGGACCATAAGCAAATCTAATAGAAAAGTTAGAGACTGAGAATTTATAAGAAACATAAAATTGAGGGTATGTGCACTTGAGGAGTGTGTACGTAAGTGGATACTAATTGGTTAGAATATTGGAAGACTAGCTATGAACTTCAAAATCCAGCGTGAAGACATCTGAGACATTGATTTATGGGGGAAAATGACTCTTTAGAACATTTGAAATTAATGGCAAAGAATGGCTTGGTAGTTTTGAGGGAGAAGTGTGTTATAGGCCGGTGGCACCTCTTTGAAAAATGTTGAGTGGTAGGCCTAGGATGAATAGATTGGGTGTGCACAGGTATGTCTCAGATAAAGGTAGGGAGACATGAGTTACCTCATGAAGTGGGTCAGAATATAAGACTATAAACTCGCTGACTCCATTTTTATTTAATTTCCCTGGCTAAGTCAAATTAGTTAACTTTCACTCTCAACTTGCTTTTGGCTCCTACAAGGTGATTCTTTATTTTGCATGTTCCATCTCTGTCAGAATGCTCTGTTCTTTGAACCACCTACATTCACGGCTGGTGATTTTACCTCTTAACTGTTTCTGCACTCCATTCATTCCTTTGTATTCCCCTGCCATTGCTTTAATGCAGGTTCTTTACCCCTTCCCTATACTATCCTATGACTGGCCTCTCTTGCTTCCAGTTTATTTTCTACTTCATTTCATTATCTTCACCATGGTCAAAGTGAATTCTCAAGTCCAAAAACTCCCCACGTATTTCAGTGTGTAAAATGTTAGATGCCTCTCCAGACAAAGGCAAATCTCTGAAGGAGGAATTTTAAGTTTCTTACCATCCTGCCCAGTCTCTTCTTCAATCTGATCCCTGCTACTCCCCACCATCCACAAAAAGTTCTAGACTCATGGAGAAGATTCTGGTTCCTTGGTTGTGACATGCATGGCCACATCTCTGAGACCTTGTTTGTGTTGTTTCTTCCGCCTCCCATCACCCCTCCTCACCCTAATTAAAGGAAGACTTCCCAATCCACTTCCAGAATCACCTTTCCTCCATGCTAGACAATTTCTCCTTCCTCTGCATTTCTCAAAGCTCTTTGTAAACCTCTCTTTAGCACTTGTCAGTTGGAAGTGTCAGGATTTGTTTTAACATTTCTCTTCCCATATTGGATTGTGAACCTCTGCATCCCTGACTCCAGCCAGGCCTGATACATAGAAGTACTCAATACCCGTTTGTAGGAGGCCTATATCACGATATCAGGAGGCAAATCTTCCTGAGCTTCTGCAGATGAGTGCAGTGACTCAGAAAACTTCTTTTGGCCCCTAAACTCTGGGTGATGTGCTATATGATGAGATAATAACTTCGTCTTGACTTTTTCCCACATATGTTATGTATACACCAATACAAATAAGAACTTGTGCTGGATGGCTACTAAATAGTTATTTAGCAGATTTCTTATTTTCATGAAAGAAAAATCTGTGTCATAAAGACCTATGCACTCTTGTGTATGCCATTGTTTTCTAATTAACATCAGCAAATAAAGAATTGGACTCTAGTTGTGAGAAGAGTTAAGAAATTCAAAAGGTGAGATTGCATATCCCCTGTGCTTTTTGAATGTTGAGGAGTGGAGGCATAGAAAACTGTCTAGTGGCATCATAAGAATTTGCCCTTTTGGAGCTTACTCCAAAACAGTTTCAGGCGTGGTTAGGTAGAGATGTGATTTGTAATTTATTTTGAAGGCTGTGTAATATACTAGTTTTAAGTAGGAGATCTGGAGTAAGAATGCATCAGTTCAGATCCAGTCTCTGCCCCTAATAACTAACTGTGTGACCTTGAACATGCTACTCAGCCTCTGTATGAGATTTCACAACATGGGGTTGTTGGAGGATTCAATGAAATAATCCATATAAAGCACCTGGAATAGCATCTGGGATTTAGAAAGGGTTCAACTAATGTTAGCTGCTGTTATTATCATTCTTTCTCATTAGTGAGGTATTAGCACTGGTATTCTATATGAATGTCAGCTTTTTTATTTGCATACAACTGCTTGCTCACTCATTAGCATTAATTCTTGTATCTAACCAGTGGCTGTTAACACACATTAAATCATAATTGGGAGTAAGTAAAAATCTGACTTCAAATATTGACCCAATGCATGATGTACATCTATTAATTTAAAGCTGTCAAACTTCCCTGACCAATTCTTAGCTAGAATCATCAGAATCACAACATATCCTTGGAAATAATATGAGATAGCAAGCTCCCTTCCACATACCTCTTAACCCTGAACCCACTAGCCACTAGGCATTTTGACTTCTGATGATCTCTAAAGACAGGAAAAAAATTAGCTGGTTTTCCCATGCCAATTAGAGTGGAATCATTCCATGGTAAGCAACAACAATTACTCATGACATAGTAGCCTTACAGTATTAAAGAAATGATAACATTCTGGGTTTTTTAAAACTGTAGGTTAATTAGAGTCAATATGTTCGGCCAAGCTTGAAAAAATTTCTAAAGTACTTCAACATAGAGAAGGCAAATATTGATTGAAACAAAGAACATAGCCTCAGGAAATTCTGTAGTGATTAGTTTGAATGCTTTATGTTTGGGCAATGGAGTATCATAGAAGTTAATTGGCAGTCAATACATTCTATGCAATATAGCCCAAGTGATTATGTACCTAACAAAGAAATGTGTAGCTACATTAGTGAAAAGTATTCTCAATTAACATTAACACCCTTTCTGACTGTCCATTTACAATTTATACAACGTGTAATGTAGAACTGATTATATCAATAATTAATTAATGCTTAGTTGCACTGATTGTATTAATCATTAATTAATCATGAATGTTTCTCAAACAAAAGTGTTAAAACTCTCCTCAAATAGTTGGAAAAGCCCATGTGTATGAGGGTACTTTAAAAAGTTCATGGAAAAATGAAATTAAAAGACAATATGAATCTTTTCATGAATTTTTTGAAGACCCCTTGTACAACTCACAATCATGTCACTATGAAGTTGGGCAGTGAATCTATTGTAGATGCATTTACTGAAGTTCATAAAATTCAGGTGACTTTCTTTATGCCAAATAGTTTATCTGTGGTCAGAGATGACTAACTCTCTGTGTAATTACAACACTACAGAGTCAAACATCCAATTCAAATGCAATTCGCTTTTATGACAAATCCTACCAGAGATATTGTGCTTCACGAACTTCAGTATGGATGCCCGAGAACTTGACAAAAAAAACTATGTAGCACAGACCATAGTTTGGGTTAACCAGCCCTTTGAAGGGGCTTTTATTGTTCACTTTCATTTGCTGAGTTGCTTGTTAGAGTACTTCTTGTACTGAGCCAAGGAAGGAGAAATAAAGACACATTATCTCATGCAAAGGTTTATACAACCAACTCTAAATTAAGGTGGTAGAAATTGAGGTGGGAGGTGGGGTAGGCAAAGAGCACAGAGTTAATTAAAACCCTCAGGCAATCCTTAGGTCTCACATGTGGTTCAGTATATTTCTCTTCCAAATCTTTTGCAAAGCTACAAAGATAAAACAAAAGGGATTGACTTATTTATCACCATGACCTTACTCTGTGCATAATGATGAAGATAATGAAGAGTGAAACAGAAAATGTAGGTAGAAAGGAAAAGAAGGGCTCAAGATGAGCTGCTAGCGTATTAGTATAATCATGAGTTGACTGCTTTTAGACAATCTCCTTCCAAATTAGATGAGGGTGATGTGTACAAATTTTATTTCAGAAACAATTAACACCCCTCTCAAAGCCCCACTATATGCACAGTACCCTACCTTCCCCAAACTGCCTGGTTACCTTCCACTACATAGTTCCATAAGTAAAGAAGTTGTTATTGTTTGGGGGCAAGAGTGTGAGAGAAGATGAGAGAATGTGGTTTGTCACTTACATGAATTGTAGTTATGACTTTGCTTCTTGAGTACACAATAGCAAAGAATACTACAACAGACTGTCTTGTCTGAACTGGCTTATATTTGGAGGCACTGGGCCATACAAATAGGGGAAAGACAGAAGAAATAGCTATTATCAGATATACTAAACATTTTCCCTTCAAAAGTCACTGTTAAAATCTGGGTTAGCTGTAAATCAGAGGTGAAGATTCTTAAGAGAAACACAGACAATAGAGATGGTTTTGTTGATATTTCTTTTTTTTTTTTCATCTTCTTTTCAGCTCATTTATGATGGCTGCATTTTTGTAATGGGTTGTAATGTGCCTATTGTGAAATGGTGTTTGTGTGTGGGTGATGTTTGTTGTTGGTATGTATTATGTTCTTACTGCCCCCCTCAAATTCATGTGTTGAAACTCTAACCCCCAACAGATGGTATTAGGAGGTGGGGCATTTGGGAGGTGACGAGATTTAGATGAGGTCACGAGGGTAGGGCCATCATGATGAGATTGATGTCCTCATGAGAAGAGAAAGAAACTGGAGCTCTCTTTCTCTGTTGTCTGTAGACCAGAAAAAGGGTCTTCACCAGACACAGGATCTGCTTTCACCCTCATCTTGGACTTTCTAGCCTTTAGAACCATGAGAAACATATTTCTGTTGTTTAAGCCACCCCATCTATGGTTTCTTCTTATAGCTGCCTGAACTGACTAAGACAGTATGTGTACATGTGAATAGTAGTCGGTGGTATATGTGTGATAGTTGGTGTTATGTGTGTGGTAGTTGGTGGATGGGTGTGTGTGTGTGTGTGAATAGCGGCTGGTAGTGTGTGTATGTGGTGGTTGGCAGTGCATATGCTTGTTGTGTGTGGGGGGGGTGAGGTGGGGTGGTTGCTGTTAGTGTGCAAGCGTGGGGTGGTGGTTGTTGGTGTGTATGCTTGTTGTGTGTGAGGGGAGTTAAGGTGGAGTGGTTGTTGTTGGTGTGTGTGTGTGTGTGTGTGTGTGTGTGTGGTTGGTGGGAAACATGGGTTTAATTTCTGTTTAGGCAGGTCAATGAATTAATATCTGGCCATTGGAACAAATGTGCCTTTGTTTAGTTTATGGGAAAGCACAGATCAATGCTAAGATGCTGGCTATTTGCTTTAAAGTCTTTACTGCCAACCAGTGCCCGTCCCAGTGAGATTTTATAGCAAGTCCTGAGCCTCCTCCAAAGGCAGTTGCCCTTGAACTCTAATGGCTGCAGAAACACTCCTAGCTGAAAATCTTTTAGTCTGCTTAACAAAGACAGAGTGGATGAATGAGAGTCAAGTGAGAATGAGAGAAAATGAAAGGGAGAGGAATGGAGGGGGTTAGGGAGAGACAGAATGAGAGACTTCATCTGCTATCAACAAAGACAGAGTGGATGAATGAGAGTCAAGTGAGAATGAGAGAAAATGAAAGGGAGAGGAAGGGAGGGGGTTAGGGAGAGACAGAATGAGAGACTTCATCTGCTATCAAGCTCTGTGCAGCTCTGACCTCCCTAGCACAACCTTGGCTTTTTCCTTATGAGAATTCTGGGTTCCTAGGGCTAACAGAATATCTCTGGAGGTGCTTCTCTGATTATTTGCAACTTCTATAAATTAGACAAGGACTAATGTGGCGCTGGGTGGCATCACAAACTGGCAAAAGACAACCTTTTCACGAACATTATCTGGAACAAAATTAGTCTTTTCAACCCCTTGACTAAAATTCCCTGATTCATAGTAGACCACAATATCCCCTTTGGGACAAATAGTAACCTTCCTTCTTTAGTTCACATAATTTTTTAAAATAAGCAAGTGGAAAATGGGAGGATATCTTTACTACCTGTTATCTGGTAAATATGCAAGGTGACTCTACTTCAATAACTGCAATGACCAGAGAAGAATTATCGCTTCCCTGTTTCTGTGACTCTGTTTTGTCCTCAGAAGGTGTATCTAAAAAAAAAAAAAAAAAAAAAAAAAAAAAAAAATCAATGTTCCCGGCTTTAGAAGAAATGTTTTTCATGGGCCTGCTTCTGCCAAGACTCCCTGGGACGCTTGATCAATGTCCCAACCCCAGTGATAGAAGCACTACGACTTCGGCAGCCTGCTTCTGAGCAGACTGTCTCAGGGGTCTCTCAATTTCAAATGTTTACTGGTGTCAGACAGATACTATAAATGAGTGGAACAATTAGGTTTATGACAATAGGCAAAATGAGGGATTGTGTGAAACTGGGGAGTGTATCTCTCATATGAGGAAGGCAGCTGTTGTTCGCCCTGGTCAGTTGTTGCTATGAAGAAATGAGGTCCTCGTGTTGCAGGAACATCTGATTTTTCAAGAGATTTCTCATATGGTTTCTCTCTGTATCTAGTATGAGTAACAGACTAAGCTGGGGTTATGTAAAGGTAAACCGATGAATGGGTCACCCTGAAGGAAAGGATCAGGGAAACTTCTAACATTAAAATCTCTTGTAGAGGCACATATTTGTTTCTTAAGGGCTGCCATAACAAAATACCACAGACTCAGTATCTTAAACAACAGAAATTTATTTTCTTGTTGTTCTGGAGGCTAGAAGTCCAAAATGAAAATGTTGGCAGGTTTGGTTTCTGCTGAGACCTTCCTGCTTAGCTTGCAGATAGCTGCCTCCTCAGTGTGTCCTCACATGGTCTTTTCTCTGTGCTCACACATCCCTTGAGTCCCTTTGTATGTCCAAATGTCCTCTTCTTAGAAGGACACCAGTCAGATTGGGTTAAGGTACACCATAATGGCTTCATTTTAACTTAATCGTGTCTTTAGAGGTGCTATCTTCAAATACAGTCACATTCTGAGATGCTGGTGGTTAGAGTTTCAACATATGAATTTTTCTGGGAGGAGCATAATTCAGCTCATAGCAAGGTGGCACCCCATAGTCTGGGTCCTGCAGAAGCAGGCAGCTCAGGCATCTGCATTCTACTCTCCTCATTCAGACCAGTAGACAAGTATGTATTATAAACAAGGAGGGAACAACTCCAGGGTCACATATGCAGTGACTTAATTAACAGTTTAAGCTTATCCTTAGACAAGAATCACCAAAGAAACTAGTGATTAATATAGATTATAATGGCTTACTAAGAGAGTATGAAAATACTTGCCTTCTGCAACAGAATCAACTTTTTCATCATTGTGAACCATATTCCATTCTGGAGATCACATTGTCCTTAAATAGTTACTAATTGGTACTTCAGTGCATTTCAGCATTTGTTACCAAGCACAGCTCCTATTCTCTAAGACAAAGCATCTGTGGTGAGAAATGGTGATTTACGTTCTCTGTCTGTGTGTTGCTACAGTCTTAGAAGTCAATAACTGCTTAGCCTTCCAGAGAGAGGCTCCCACGTTGATGATGGGAACAATTCCGCAGACTGTTTTTTTTTTTTTTCCAGTAAGTAAAGATGAGTTTATGTCTTGTGGACGGCAACAACAAAACAGCATAATAGAAACTGAATATCCTAAGGAAGTGCTTGAAACTCTTCTCTTAGAAAAAAGTGGATGTTTTTTTTACTGGGAGGGATGAAAACAACAATGTTGATCTGATAACTCAAGAATTTGACACTGACTCACACAACTCTGTCACACAAAAACAAATAAGCCAATTTAAAAAATGGGCAAAGAACTTGAATAGACATTTTTCCAAAGAAGACATACAAATGGCCACCAGGTATATGAGAAGGTGCTTAACATAACTAATCATCAGAGAAATGCAAATCAAAACCCAAGTGAGGTATCAAATCACACCTGTTAGGGTGGCTAGTATCAAACAGACAACAGATACGTGTTGCTGAGGGTGTGGAGAAAAGCAAAGACTTGTACATTGTTGGTGGGGATGTAAATTGTTTCAGCCATTATGGAAAACGGTATGGAGGTTCCTTAAAAGTTAAAAATAGAACTACCATATATATCCTGTGGGTATATATCCACAGGAAACAAGTATTTCTAAAATATATCTGTACCCCATATTCATTGCAGCATTATTTACAATAGTCAAAATAAAGGAAACAGCCAAAGTGTTGACAGATAATGGATAGAATAAATGTGGTATATATATTTGTATGTCTATTCCCCCTGCACACGAGTACTTCAAAGAGTTCATGGAAAAATGGAATTAAAAGATAATATGAATCTTTTCATGAACTTTTTGAAGACCCCTTGTATACACGTGAAAATACTTCAAAAACTTTCTTGGAAAGATTTGTATTATCTTCTAATTCTATTTTTCCACAAACTTCTTGAAGTACCCTCATATATACGTGTGTGTGTGTGTATAAATATCATTCAGTCATAAAAAAGAGAAAATCCTACCATTTGTGACAACATGGATGAACCTGGAGGACATTATATTAAGTGAAGTAAGCCAGACACAGAAAGACAAATACTGGATGATCTCAATTATATGTGATTTCTAAAAAAGTCAAACTCATAGAAACAGAGAGTAGAACAGTGGTTACCAGGGGCTGGGGGTTGGCAGAAATGGGGAGATGTTGGTCAAGGGGTACAAATTTCAGTTATAAGATGAACAAGCTCTGGGGACCTAAGGGACAGCATAGGTGGTCATGGATGTGTTAATTAATCTGATTGTGCAGTCATTACACAATGTATGCATGTATAAAATCATCATCATATGTTCCATGAATATATACAATCTTTGTCAATTAAATATTAAAAAAGAATTTGACACTGAATGTTCTCATTTCAGATTTCTATAATTCAGTTACTGGATGAATAAAAATGCTGGTTCACATGCTGAAGTATTTTCCTATGGATAGAGCATAAAAATATAGTATCACATCTGGAGTCCTAGGAAGTAGGGTCTTCTGGAAAATTCATAGGTAACAAACGTCTAGGAATGGGTACTTGACCTAAGCTATCCTAGTCAGTTTTTCCACTTTAGTATTTAGGTTTTAGGGGCTCTAGTTCACTCCTATTGTTGTGAAGGGATAGAAAAACAGGGTTGGGTTTGGACCATGAGCATCCCAAGGCAGAAAAAGCCTGTCTGCAAAGAAGGAGAAGAATAAAGCAGAGAAATCAAGACAAATAGAAATGGGATCCTCTCCACTTCTAGGACAATGGTGAGTGTAACCACAGTCCCTAACTCCCAATTCCTTGTTTCCATTCCTGGTGTGGCCAAGGTGCTTTTTCTGTCCTTGGGTTCAATGAAATATCCAAGTATCTGTCTAGTAAATACTACTATTTGCTTAAGAGAGGTTGAAAGGTTCTGGTTTTTTGCAATCAAAATATATCCTGGACTAATAAAGAAAAGTAATCAATGAATAATGGATATCACCCAATTCTGAATAACCACCCCAAAACTTCTAGTTTCTTTTTTTCCAGGAGATGGACTTTGTAGGCTTTTCTACCAGTTTATATTTCTCCCAAGTTCTGAAGAAGCATTTTTTTTTTTTTTACTTTCTGGTTTATATTACTTCTGTTCAGATTTTCTAGAGTTTGAAAATTTTATTTCTGAAATATGGGAGACAAGTATACTAATTTTAACAAGATAGTACTAACACACTGTTGGCCCATATGTGACCCTCAAGAAATAGCTATGGATTGATTCATTCTTAAATTCTTTTCCAAGTCTTTCCTGTGGCACAACACTGTGAATTGTTGGATTATACAATCTGCCCCGGTTTCCAGGTGGGTATTGACCTGCTCTGTGCTGCAAAATGACTACGTTAGAATCTGTGCAATGAATCGATCAACTATCTGAATTGAGATACTGTCAATCAAATTTCTTATCTTTTTTCTTACTTATCTGCTGTGGAGGAGTGGCAAATAGTCCAGTTCAGGCAAATTTAGGACTAGATTAATTTTCTTGGGTAAATGGGAGATGTGCTGTTTAATTAAAGGAATAGTTTAAATCTCTATTACTCCTCTAAATTAAGTGCCCTAAAATCATCCAGTGTAAAAAGTCAATTGGATAATCAGGGATAGACCTAAAGTAGACCGACTAACACTGCCAGGTGTAAAGCCCATGGGGTTTTTTTTTGTTTTTTAAATATAGTCTGATGCATTTGTCCTTTGGAAAAAAACATCCTCCAGTTACTGTAATTTGATAGTTCTGCCTTCAGCTCAAGAAGCTGCTGCCAGGTAATTAGTGGTCATCCTTAGGGAAGCCCTTGCATAGCTGTTACACATAATTTAGTCAAAAATATAGTCCCTTAACTCAGAGTTTTCTTAATGCCTTTATGTGTCTTTTTTACAAAAGAAAAATATAATCCTATATTTATACAATTAAAAGTGATTCATGTATAATAACGTCAATACACTTAACACTAGTAAACTGTACACTTAAAAATGGTTGATGGCAAATTTTATGTTATGTGCATTTCATGTGTGCTAAAAAGAAAAAAAAAAGAAGAAAAAAGTGGCTTGTGGTCTTATTCTTACCTATGGTTTGCTTGAGGCCACAGGCAAGTGTCTTTGTAGACTAAAGTGGTCCCTTTGGGTTTAAATTTATGTAAATGTTTTCTTGTATTAACACCATTCCACCACTCACCTAGAATGTTAAATAGTTTCAGAAATCTAGTACATACCTCTGCCTTCCTTCTGTTCTATTGCTTTACATGAACATTTATTGAGAACATTTATGTATCTGAGACCAGATAGAGAGATGAGAGGCAGGATTTGCTCTCTGCCTGCAAGTTGCTGCAGATCGGTTGGGATAACTGATGGGCAAATATTGGGCAAGACTTCTGAGACAGATGTCTGTACATGATGTTTAGAAAATCCTGGAAGGGGCATCCAGCTGACCTGGAGTGGGGCGAGAGGGTAGACATGCGGGGCTCACCAGAGGATGTGATGACTGAAGGAAGAGTGAGTAGGGGAGCCGGATGAAGAAAGCAAAGCAGGGCCCTGCAGACAGAGGGAACAACATACAAAGGCACAAAGCATCTCGGGGTGGGGCACCTAAAACACTGTAAATAACTTTGTATCTTTGGTCAGTAGTGTTTGTGTGAGAAGGGATTGGGTAAAGGGTGGGGAAGTGGCAAGAAATGAGGCCAGAAAAATAGAGGGGAAGAGGCTTAGAAAAAATTTAAACAGGAAATGACGTCAGATTTGTGGTTTAGAAAAATCACCTTGACAGTGCTGTGGGAATGAATTAAAATGGAAAAAAAAGAATGACTTTGCAGTAATTCAGGTGAAAAGTGATGAAGATCTGAACTAGAGCTGCGGGGCTAGAGGAAAGGAGAGGGAGCTGAGCATGTAGAAGGTGATTAGATGTGGGGGGGTGGAGAGGGAAAAGGAAGGGTCAGGAACGAGCAGCTCTTTGAATGATGCACTGCCACTATAGGTAAGTTCCCTTACCCCCATTAACTGTAGTTAATAATAGGCATGCTCAAGGGTTGGGGGGTGAAGTGTACTGATGTCTACAACCTACACTGAAATAAGATGGGTTGATCAAAAGCTAATCTGTTTGATAAGTGATAAGCACATACAACACAAATGATAGTTATAGAGTCTAAGTGGTGGGTATATGGGTATTCATGTATAATTCTTTCAATTTTTCTACAGGATTGATAATTTTTTCAGAATAAATTATAGGGGGAAAATGTTGCTCCTATTTTACCTTATATGGTGTAGAAAAGTTGTAACATGCTTTGTTATGTAAAATAGCTATAATATAGTTCAGGTTTCCAAGACTATGTCCAGTAACTTGAAAACCCCATGACGAGCATGGCTTTCATACTATATAGCATCTCTACTCTGTGGCCATATTGATAAATTAATGGATATTTTACTTCAATCTGCTTGCTTTTGTGAGCCATATATATATATGTATTTTTTTCTTCTTTAAAATAGCAAGTATAATGACAGTATTGATAAATTAATGGATATTTTACTTCAATCTGCTTGCTTTTGTGAGCCATATATATATATATGTATTTTTTTCTTCTTTAAAATAGCAAGTATAATGACAGTCATATGACCAGAAAAAGCAGGCATCTCTCCAAACATCAATAGGTAAAATACATAAAGAATTGCTTACCCCAGAGTATGTTATTCCACTTAGAATCTAGTGTAATTGACATTGTGTTCCATGTGTGGAGAATGAGGAGGGGGAACTAAGTAGTTATGAAAAACAAAGAAACAGAGTTTCTAATTTTTTGTGTGACCAGGACAATGATCATGCCCTTAAGCAAGGTAGGGAATCTTGGGAAATAGACAGGATTTAGGGTGAGGGGGAATAGGAGGAGAGGATTATTTTAGGTTTGGACATACTGAGTCTAAGGTGCTACGGTTGGACATATTGTTTTGGAACTCACGAGAAATTTCTGTTCTGGAGAAGATATGGAGTCACTGGAATATATCCAGATAGTAATATAGATGAGACTCTGGGAAGATAGGTAGAGTGTAAAAAAAGATGAACAAGATTAGGACTCCGAAGAATATTTGAAGAGTACAGAAAAGTGGAACCTTCCTTCGAGATAGGAATGCATGTCCAGATTTGAAGGAAGAAATGGGGGATATGAGGTGGGTGGGTGGGTGGTGAGAGAGAGAGAGAGAGAGAGAGAGAGATGCGTTACAGATCTGAGAGGAAACAGTGAATCAGAAGGAGGAAGGAGTGGTTTGCAGTGTTGGGTCTCCCCAGAGTTCAAGTGAGGTCAAGGCTAAGGAGTTACCACTGGGTTTGGCAGTTCTACGTGATCAGAAACCATGGTGAGAGCAGTTTTGATGAAGAGGTGGATTATAGCACAATAAAGAGCTGAGGAGCTGAGGAGCAAATGGGAGGTTAGAATGTGCATATGGCAAGTACAGATTATTCTTTAAACAAGTCTGGCTATGATGGGATGGTGCAAGATTTCTTTCTTTTTTTTTTTTTTTTTTAATATCAGAAGGACTCAAGTATGGCTAAGGGAAAAACTTCTCGGAAGTAGATTAAATGAATGGAAGAGAAGGGATAACACCCAGAGACAAGTTGGATGGGGTAGGGAGACTTCCTCATCCTCCCATTGTGATGGTGGGATAAATTTCTTCTCGGGGACAGGGGAGAGGATAAGCAGGAAGGTAAAACAAAAACAAAAAATGAAACTCTAGTTACTGGCATCTTATTGCTTCTGTAAAGCATAATGTGAGGTCACCAGGTAAAAGTGATAGGGACAGTGGTGGGGTCAGGGACTTAGGAAGAGAATAACTGTTATGGAATTGTGAACAGGAGCAGAACAGAGACATGGAAAGGAATGCCAGCCACCAGAAGGCAAGGTTGGGTAGTTTTCTCCAGGAGCTCTTAGCAACCTAGGTAGAGCAGTATCTACCTAACCACTTCCATTCTGAACTGCTCGTCAGCTCTCAGCTGCCTTTGGCGCTGGGTTTAAGCCTCATCATAGGGAGAATGCATCCAAGACTGTAATCTTCTCTTTTGTAAAGAAATTTTCCACCTGTACAACTTACCACAAATAGGCAACAACAAATGAGTTTAAACATGTTTTTACCAGAGACTTAATTTGAAATATAGCCCATTTTAATGTTTTGTTGTTGTGTCATGATTAGATTGACCTATACCCCAACATAACTACCAAATCTGGACATGACCTACTATTTATAACACATTTTACAGCTTGTCTCCATAGACAGGTAGCATATTCTGTTTTTACAGGCCCGAATGCTCCTTGTAACAAGACATGTTGGCAAGCCCAACCCTACTCCCTAGCTCCTGCATTCTTAGGTGGAAGGCAAGATTTCATTAAATCAAGATCTCACTTTTGACCTTTTTGTTTCCCATTGACCAACTGTCATCTCAGTATTCTGCTTTATGGAAAAATCACCTCCAATCCTGATCTCTACTTTTTCAAATGTGGTTGCAGGGTTGCCGGGTAGGAATCAACCTGATAGCTGGGTCAGGTATCTGGCTTCCTGTGTGGCTTGCTTCGGTCTGACACCTTGCTTCTCATTCTGTCTTCATCTCAACCTCAATTTCAGTGGCAGATCTCTTTCTGCAATCTCCAGCTTGTGGAGATCCTAGAAGTGAGGACCTTCCTGGCTTCTTCAGTGGCCATCTCCCGCTATATCTCACTGTCACCCAGCACTGGCACTGCATCTTTCTTGGGTCACTGCACTCAAGTGACAGAACTCTTTGGGAGCCGAACTAGCTCTCGCTCAGTTTCCCACAGAGTAAGATTAGTAACACTCTGTGACATATTGAGTTAATTCAGAATCAGAACCCAACATAATTTCTACTTATTTCGTCTCAGTTATGCCATTGTTTAGATTCATCGAGGCATTGGGTGAGCTCCACTTCTGCTTATGTGGTGGTGCTCCTCAGCATCTTAGTCAACACATATTTATTGAGAGCTTGTCACAGACAATAAAGAGGTGGATAAATTTTAGCACCTGTCATCAAAAGCACTCACAGTTTGGTGAGAGACAAGATACCAGTTAATATACAGCAGCAATTCTGAAAATAAAGTGTATGGAATAATCAATTGGAAGGCTAGATGAAATGCAGATTCTTGAGCCCATCCTTAGAGAAATGTATTCTTTAGGTCTGCCAAAGAATCTGCATTTTTAATAATCGTGGGGGGTGAGGGGGCACTGGGGAATGGTGGAAATGAGTTGATGCAGAAGGTGTGAGAACCACACTTTGAAAAACACTGCAGACAATGTATAAGGGTTACAATGAAGGCATCCACCTTGGGTGCTCTGGGAGCCAAGGAGGGGCTGTTGACTCAGCCAAGGGAGGTGGTTAGAAATGGGAAGGCTGAGGGGGAGAGGTTTTACTGGACAACTTCACTATCTCCTCTCACATGATCTGTGAGGATAAAGTCCTATTAATCGCCCCGTCCTTGGCCCTTTGTCTCTAAAACCTCTTCTAAAGTATTTTCTACTTGGTCTGTAGTGTGCACCTGCCTCTCCCATATGTTTTTATTTTTACTGAACAATTATACTGACTGCAACTCCATGGGTTTTGTGTGTCTCTTCCCATTTCTTGACATGTTGTCATTAAGTAGCAGTTTCCTCCTAAACTGAGTTTCGCATCCTCAACCTCCTTATTTCTGAATTTCAGTGACTCCCTATGCTTTTCGTCTGTAGTGCACAAACTCTTCTTCACTGTGAATTGAAAATACAACCCTTACCTCACTTGGTCACTAAATGCGTTGTTCGCTTGTCAGTTTGAAAGGAAGCCGTGGGGTATCATTTTGTGAAAATGGACTTCAAAGGAAGTGTTCAACCAAGAACGAAACATTTTCTTTCTAGAAATCCATTGGCTTTAATGGGTGTGAGTCTAGTTTTTACTCTTGGGAATTTTGCTGAGAGAAGATCATGCAAGCAGACTGGTTAGGGCAACTGATAATAAATGTGTATGGAAGGTTATCGTAGGATAACTTAGCATCTTTATGTTTGTGTCTTTGAATTTACACTTTGATGTGGAGAAAGTGCAAAATGTATCACGTGCAAATTGTTTTGTTTTGCTGGCAGGGAAGAGAGATATAAAAAAATTGTCATCTGTTTTATTAAGGAAGATGCCAGGAACTGACTTATATCCCCCCAAAATTCATATTTTGAAGCCTTAATCCCCAGTGTGACTGTATTTGGAGATCTGGCTTTTAGGAGGTAACTAAGGTTAAATGAAGTCATAAGGGTAGGGATCTAATCTGATAGGCTTTGTGGTCTCATAATAAGAAGGGATTCTCTCTCTCCTTCTCTCTACATGCACACACCGAGAAAAGGCCATGTGAGCACACAGTGAGAAGGCTTCTGTAAGAAAATAAATTGTTGTTGTGTAAGCCTCCCAGCCTATTGTATTTTTTTATGGCAGCCCGACCTGACTAAAACAGAAGACATGCTTGGCAGCATGGGCATCTGTGGATCCAGGCTCTAGTTCTGATTCTACCACCCTTAGCTCTCACGGCTCTAGAAATTTTTTGAGACCTTACCTTCCTCTCTGCAGAAGGAGGGGGTCAGACTGTCTGAGTCCTAAGATCTTTTCTAGTTTTTGAAATCTTTTATTCTAATTACATCAAATGAAGTGCTTTGTTGAAGACTGTATAACATCAAGTCTGAAGCAACCTTCAAAGCCTTGTTGCTTAAGTCTCATTTAATGGAAGAGGAAACCAAGGCCCCAATAGGTAGAATGATATGACTTTCCCATTTCACACAGATACTCCTGGCAACGCCTGGAAGTGTATTCTTCTTTGTTCCTCTTACTATTACACTGCTGAGTTCATTGTCAGCTGTTAAATAGAGATAATATTTTTTTTATCATGGACCTATTTAATTGGGAAAATGTTAATGAGCTGGAAAGTACCAAGTTTTTCAGAATAAAGATATTTTTGTTACTGTACTGTGGTATATTGTGGTGATTATGATGAAAATATTCTGTACGTGTTTTCCTTTGAGGTCACCTATTATTACCTGCTATTATATCTGAGTATTTTCTCTGAATATATAAGTAATGACAATATGTGTACATAGTAATATTTTATTTATAAATCCTATAAATAAAATTTACATGCACATGGTAAATAATCAAATAATATAGATGAGCTTATGATGAAAAGTAAGTTTCTCACCCACTCTTCTCTTTTCAATTATACTCTACAAAGGCAGCTGTTACTTTACAAATTTTTTTCTGAAAATTACATTGATAATTTTAGATAATGTACTTATTCCTTTACTCCTAGATAAATAAGTAGATCATATCCATAGACTTCCTATTAAGAAAGTTGAGGTTTATAACTCACTTATATTACTCTCATATCCCTATCTCTTAGGTTTAAATTAGATAATTATATTATTTTTAGTTTTCTAAACCTTTGTAATTATTTTACCTTTGTAAAATATTAATGTAATGTCTATTTTTTTTACAGGATTTCTTGAGTCAGTTGCTTTGTGAAATAAGCACATCTGGGTACTAGGACCCGTACTCTTTTCTCATCTTTCCTTTCCTACTTCTACATCGTTCTGTCGGCTACGCTTTTGCTTTTACATTGTCAAGGTTAACATTTACTTTTTATTCTGCAATCACAAATGTGTCTTCTATGCTTGTCCAGACTTTGATTCTAAATGTTGAAAACCAATGAAACAATGTTTCATATTTTATTTTTAAAGAATGTTTTGGTCCACCACACCTTCCTCCAGCCCAACTGCCTCTTCACCTCCTGCTTGGATCTCCAGCCTCATCACAGCTGGAAATGGACCCCAACTGCTCCCGTGCCACTTGTGGCTCCTGCACCTGTGCTGGCTCCTGAACATGCAAAAAGTGCAAATGCACCTCCTGCAAGAAGAGCTGCTGCTCCTGCTGCCTCGTGGGCTGTGCCAAGTGCACCCAGGGCTGCATTTACACAGGGGCATCAGACAAGTGCAGCTGCTGTGCCTGATGTGGGGACAGCCCTGCTCCCAGATATAAATATAGAAGAGGATATATACTTGGATTTTTTTTCATATAACCATGATCCGATTGCTACATTCCTTTTTCCATAAAATATTTAAGTAATAAAAGTCTTTGACTTAAAAAAAAAAAGAGGAATGTTTTGGGATCCCAGATATTGTGTATAAATAAATTTTCTGTAAAAATGGAAATTGGAAATTTGCCATTTGGGCAATTTTGCATTAAAAATTACATTTATTTGAATTATGATCAGAGATAAATATATCACTATTCTCTATTTTGCTTTTTAAAAATGACTTAGCATACATAAAATGCCAGAAAGAGTGTCATGTGTATCATTTAAATCATTTTTTTAAAACGGTATTAATTTTCACTAAATCTGAATTTTTAGTTTGGTTCAAAAGGTCTGACTTGACACTGCATTAAATTGTATTACCTTAGGAGTCTTGATAGTACTCAATGAATTCAGTAAAATTCTACCTTTAATATGTTTCTGTCGTGTGAAGCTTAGAATTATCCCATGTGACTAAGACAGAACCTCACTGTAAATAACCCTAGAGTCATATCAAAAAGACTTTGTTACTGTTAAAAGTGTAAATATGTTAGCTGGTTTGGGATAAAGGGATAGTCTTCACTGTAATAATCTCCCTTGTACTGGATTCTGCTATGTCCAGTGAAGCTTGTAGGAGGTTCCTATGGGCTTTTGGTCAAGTGTGTCTATATTTTTAAATTATGTCCAAAATTCCAATACTTTGTCTTTTGTGTGTGAGTGTGTGGTCGTATTTCCAGTATGGTTGCTACTGGGTTATTTTTATATCAGTAACTACATGTCTCCATTCCTTTTTGATGAAAATATGCTTTTGAGCTTCTTGCCTATTTAGCATTTCATATCTTGCAGACATAAATCTTAGAGCTAAGCTTAGCTCACGCAGCTCTATATTTTTACTTCCCCAAGAGTGGTTATATCATTTTGGAGGTAAGAAGATCAATACAGAATAGGGTTCTCTAAGTAAGGGCTAAACCAGCACCAAATATAGCACTGACGATGCATTTGTGGCTTCCTGTATGTGATGTTAATCAAAGCTATACGGCTGACTAATAACAGAATTTGAGCTCTGCAGAGAGAACTATATGGTGGCAAAATATCTGAGACAGCCTGAGTACTTGTCATGGTGTTTAAGGGTTTCTATTTTTCCAATAGATTTCAATAGACTGCCCCTTTTAGGTCCTTAACTCCTGATTAAATCACACTTCTCATTATAACAAAATTTATTATGAACTAGTGTCACTATAGTTTCTAAGATTCTGCTACATTATGAACTCCTAGAGAGCATTTACTATGCTTTATCTTCTTTATATCTTTGGCAGTATACTGCAGGATTCTCCTTATACATGAGATGATTGGCAAATGCTTATTTTCTGCCTGGCACTGTACTAAGGTCTTTACATGCATGATTGTCTTTAATTCTCAGAACGACCCTATGAGGGAGGCACTTTTTAGTCCTATTTCACAGATGAGTTACTTAAGGAAAAGACAGCTTAAGTCATTTGACCAAAGGCAAACAACTACTTAAATGATAGAGCCAAGACTGGTCTGTATGCTGAATTTTTCTGTTGTATGGTTGAACTCATACAGTATGTAGCCTTTTCAGATTGCTTCCTTCAGTTAATAATATGCATTTAAATTTCCTCTATATGTTTTCATGGCTTGATAGCTCATTTCTTTTATTTCCTTATTTATTTTATTGTGATGCTTGGTTTCACTGAATTACGCTTAATTCTGAATGGGGAAACTTGTATGGCTACCTTTCACAGCAATTTTCAACAAACTTTCTCTTACCATATATCCAATGCTGCTCATAATGCTGCTTTTTCCCCTACACTTTCCAGATCAGAATTCCTGCAAGCTATATGTGAGTTCTGCATTGAGGTGCCTAATTTCACCGAGTTAAGCTTAATTCTGAATGGGGAATCTTCTGTGAGTATCTTTCACAGAGATTTCCACTGATGTTCTCTTACTGTGTATTTAAGGACCTCATTTCTTTTTAGTGCTGAGTAATATTTCATTGTCTGGAGGTATCACGGTTTATTTATTTACCTACTGAAGTACATCTTGGGGCTTCCAAGTCTTGACAATTATGATTAAAGCTGCTATAAACATCCTTGTGCAGACTTTTGTGGGGACATACGTTTTCAACTCCTTTAGGTAAACTAAACAGTGAAACTGTTGGGTTGCATGATATATGAGTATGTTTATTTTTGTAAGAAACCACCAAACTGTTTGCACCATTTTGCCTTCCCACCAGCAATGAATGAGAGTTCCTAGTGCTCAGCATCTTTGCCAGCCTTTGGTCTTGTCAGTGTTCTGGATTTTGGCCATTCTAATAGATGTATAGTGTTGTTGTTGTTTTGATTTCCAGTCCCCTAATGCATGATGTTGGGAAGTTTTTTCATGTGATTACTTGCCATCTGTATATCTTCTTGGTATCTGGTCAGGTCTTTGGCCTACTTTTTAAATCAGGTTGTTCATTTTCCTTTTGTTGAGTTTTAGGAGTTCTTTGAAGCTGGCCAGTTAGCTCAGTTAGCAGCCTTGTAACACGAAGGTCACCAGTTTGGATCCCTGCACTGGCCAGCTGCCAAAAAAAAAAGTAAGGAAGAAGAAAAGAGTTCTTTGTATATTTTGGAAGATTGGAGTTTCGTTTTGATTTTTTTTTTTTTTTGTCTTTTGTCTTTTTCCGTGTCCGGCAACGGATCGCAACCCTCAGTGTTGCCCCCGTACCGGACCGGGGACCGGCAACGGGATTGCAACCCTCGGTGTTGCTCCCGCGCCTTGCTCAGCCAGTGAGCGGGAACCGGTCTGTATGTGGGATCTGAACCCTCGGGCAGGAGCGCCGCCGCGCTTCCCAAGCGGCGCACTATCCAGCGCGCCACGGGGCCGGCCCTCGTTTTGATTTTTAATCAGATGTGTCTTTTAAAAATATCTTCTCCCAATCTGTGGTTTGTCTTCATATTCTCTTGACATTGTCTTTCACAGAGAAGAAGATTTTAATTTTAATGAAGTGCAGCTTATCAATTATTTATTCATGGATCATGCCTTTGGTGTTGTATCTAAAAAGTGAATGCCATACCCAAGGTTGCCTACATTTTCTCCTGTATTATCTTCTAGGAGTTTTATAGCTTTGTGCTTTACATTTAGGTCTATGATTCATTCTGAATTAATTTTTGTGAAGAGTATGTGGTCTGTGTCTAGATTCATTTTTTTTCATGTGGATGTCTAGTTGTTCCATCACCATTTGTTGAAAAGACTACCTTTCCTCTGTTGTATTGCCTTTGCTCCTTTGTCAAAGGTTGCTTGACTATAGTTATGTGGGTCTATTTCTGGGCTGTCTATTCTGTTCCACTGATCTTTCACCAATACCACACTGTTTTGATCACCATAGGTTTATAATAATTCTTTAAGTTGAATAGTTTCAGTCCTCCAACTTTGTTCTCTTTTGATATCATGTTGCCTATTCTGTGTCTTTTGCCTGTCCATACAAATTTTAGAATCAGCTTGTTGATATCCAGAAGATAACTTGCTGGGGTTTTGATTGGGATTGCATAGAATCTGTAAATCAAGTGGAGAAGAACTGACGTCTTGACAGTATTGAGTCTTCCTATCCATGAACATGGAATATATCTCTATTTATTTAGTTCTTTGATTGCTTTCACCAGGGTTTTGAAGTTTTCCTCCTAGAGGTCTTGTACATATATTGTTAGACTTATACCAAACTATTTCATTTTGGGGGAAGCTTATATAAATGGTAATGCATTATAAATTTCAAAATTCACTTGTTCATTGCTGGTGTGTACAGAAATGTGATTGACTTTTGTATATTAATCTTGTGTTTTGCTGCTTTGCTATCCTCATTTTTTAGTTTCAGAGTTTTTTTGTTGTTGATTCTTTTGGATTTTCTAGACAAGAGAACTTCAAAAATTTGTGGAAAAATAGGATTAAATGATAACACAAATCTTTGGGCTGGCCCTGTGGTTCACTCGGGAGAGTGTGGCGCTGTTAGCGCTGAGGCCGCAGGTTTGGATCCTGTATATGGATGGCCAGTGCACTCACTGGCTGAGCGTGGTGCAGACAACCCCATGCTGAGGTTGCAATCCCCTTACTGGTCAGAAAAAAAAAAAAGATAACACAAATCTTTTCATGAACTTTTTCAAGTGCCCTTGTGTAGATGATCATGTCATCTGTGAACAAAGACAGTATTATTTCTTCCTTCCCAACCTTCATACCTTTTATTTAATTTTCTTATTTTATTGCATTAGCTAGGTCTCCCAGTACAACACTGAAAATAAGTGGTAAAAGGGCCATCCTTGGCTTGTTCCTGATCTTAGTGGAGAAGCTTCAATTTTCTCACCATTAAGAGATGTTAGTTGTAGGTTTTTGTGATATTCTCTATGAAGCTGAAAAAGTTTCCCCGTATTCCTAGTTTGCTGAGTTTTTATCATAAATAGATGTCAGATTTATCAAATGCTTTTTCTGTATCTATTGATATGATCATGCAATTTTTTTTTAGTCTGTTGATATGATAAATTACATTAACTGATTTTTGAATGCTGAATCAGCCTTGCACAACTGGGTTATATCTCATTTGGTTATGGTATATAGTTCTTTTTACACAGTGTTGGATTTGATTTGCTAAATTTTGTTGAGGATTTTTGCATCTATATTCATGAGAGGTATTTGTCTGTAGTTTTCTTTCCTTGTAATGTCTGTGTTTGGTTTTGTTTCTAGGATAGTGTTTGCCTCGAGGAATGAGTTAGGAAGTATTTCTTTTGCTTCTATCTTTTGGAAGAGATTGTATAGAATTGGTGTAATTTCTTCCTTAAATGCTTAGGGGAATTCACCAGTGAAGCTATCTGAGCAGGGGTCTTTCTGTTGTGGAAGGTTATAAATTACTGATTCAATTTCTTTTTTAAATATAGGTCTATTAATGTTGTCTATTATTCTTCTGTGAGTTTTGACAGATTGTGTCTTTTAGGAATTGGTTCATTTCATCAAGATTATCAAATTTGTGGGCATAGAGTTGTTCCTAATATTCCTTTATTATCCTGTTAATGCTGATGGGATCTTTAATGATGTACCCTCTTTCTTTTCTGATATTAGTAATTAGTATTTTATCTCTTTTTTTCTTAGCCTTTCTAGAGGCCTATTTACTTTGCTGATTTTTCAAAGAACCAGATTTTGGTTTTGTTGATTTTCACTATTTATTTCTTGTTTTCAATTTCATGATTTCTGCTATAATTTTTATTATTTATTTATTTTTGCTAACCTTGAATTTAATTTGATCTTCTTTTTCTAGTTTCACAAGGTAGAATCTTAGATTATTGATTTTTTATCTTTCTTCTTTTCTAATGCATTGAATGCTGTAAATTTTCCTCTAAGCACTGCTTTCACTGCATCCCACACATTTTGATAAACTGTGTTTTCATTTTCATTTAGTTCAAAATACTTAAAAATTTATCTTGAGATTTATTTTTTTGTCCCATATGCTATTTACAATTGTGTTGTTTAATCTACAAGTATTTTGTGATTTTCCAGTCATTTTTCATCTTTCTGTTATTTATTTCTAGTTTAATTCCATTGTGGTCTGAGACCACATATTGATTTATATTCTTTTAAATTAGTTAGTTGTGTTTTATGGCCCAGCATGTGTTTTATTTTGGTGCATATTCCATGTGAACTTTTGAGAAATGTGTATTCTTCAGTTTTTGGATGAAGTAGTCTATACATGTAGATTATATTCAGTTGATTTATGGTTTTGACCTCAGACTTCCAACCTCCACGACTGTGAGAAATAACTATTTGTTGTTTAAGCTACCCAGCTTATCATATTTTAGTATAGCAGCCCAAATTGACTAAGACATATGCCTAGGTGTAGTTTTTTTGACATTTATCCTGCTTGGTGTTCTCTGAGCTTTGTATCTATGGTTTTGTGTTTAACATTAAGTTGGGGAAATTCCCAGTCATTATTGCTTCAAATATTGCTTCTGTTCCTTTTTCTCTTTCTTTTTCTGGTATTCCTATTGGGGTATATTATACCTTTTTCAGTTGTCCCACAGTTCTTGGATATTTTGTTCTGGTTTTTTTTAGCTTTTCTTCTCTTTGCTTTTTAGTTTTGGAAGTTTCTATTGTTACATCCTTAAGCTCAGAGATTTTTCCCTCTGCCATATCCAATCTACTAATGAGTCCAATAAAGATACTCTTCATTTCTGTTACGGTGTTTTTGATTGCTAACATTTTTTAAAATTCTTTCCTTGAATTTCCATCTTTCTGCTTATGTTATCCATCTGTTCTTGCATACTGTCTACTTTTTCTAATGCCCTTAGCATATTAGTCATAGTTTTTAAAAAATTCTTGGTTTGATAATTACAACGTTCCTGCTCTCTCTGACTCTGGTTCTGATGCCTGTTTTGTCTCTTCAAACTGTATTTTTGCCTTTTAGTGTATCTTGTAATTTTTTTGTTAAAAGGAACTGTGATAAATAGGCCTTTAGTAATATGGTTGTAAGAAGTGGAGGTTGGGGGAAGCATTCTCTAGCCCTATGTTGAGTCTCCATTTTTTGGTAATTCTTTGCACCTGAACTTCACCAATGATTCTCAGTTATTTTTACCCCATTAGGTGTGACATAATAGCTAGAAGGGGTTAGAGTTGGGTGTTTTTATTCCTCTAGGTAGGTTAGGCTCTGATAAAATAGTTTCTCCTGAGGGCAGGCCTTGTTAAGAAGAGCAGAATACTCTGGTGTATTTCAAGATGGTTCTTTTTCCCTTCCCCCTACCAGAAGCAAGAGGATTTTTTTCTCTGATATTCACTGTGAGAACCTGGTCAAAATCCTAGAGGTAAAACTCATAAAAGTGTGCCCACCCCAGCCTCCCCTTCCCCTCCATCCTCCTCGTCCCCCTAGCCTTCCCTCCTGCCCCCTCACCCCATGCCTACTTCTCCTGAGAGTTGTCTGCACTGAGCCTTTAGTAATTTGTCATTCAGAGTTCAGGATTTTCTACTTCAGTACTGGTTCCCACGGAGGCTCCTACTTGTGGGTTTCTGTCCTGGTAAGTTGTGATTCTCTGTATCTACCTGTCTGTCTCTTCAACACTCGGGACCTCCCTTCTCTGATGATCTAAGAAGAGTGGTTGATTTTTCAGTTTGTTCAGCTTTTTGCTTCTTGTTAGATAGAGTGGTGACTTCTAAGCTCCTTACTTGCTGAATCAGAAACCAGAAGTCTGCCTGAACTCTCAACCGTTATGCCCCATGTTTTCCCACTAGCAGAGTCTGAGTTAAAGGCTTATGTTCTATTATTTTATTAGGGATTTTAATCCCAGTGAGCAAGAGGGAGGGAAAAGGGGAGTGAGGTATGAAAAGGGGAGCCAGTACCAAGGTGTATTATGAAACTGGCCATTGGTTGGCATTGAGCTCAAGTGATTTTTCAATTTCAAGGGACCCTTGGAGAAGACAATAAACGACTACTTTTTCCAAACAGTCTGTGAGGTCAGGGTGGGAGTAAGACTTTATCTGCTTACTCAGTCTTCCGTTCATCAAAATTTCACTCTGTGGTTTAGCTCCCTTTCCCCACACTTCTGGTTGCATACATGTAAGCAAAAAAAAAGAAAAGGAGTCCCATGGTGTCTTAGTTTGGGTTCCCCTGAAAGCAGGACCTGAACAAGGCTTGGGTGCAGATAGTTTACTTGGACAGTGATCCCAGGAAGCAGGACTGAAGGAGTTGGGAGAAAAAGGGAAGAAGAAAAAGACAATGAAGGAATGCATTATTGAGGTTCCTGCAGTAAGTGATAGGGGCTCCATTTCACCAGGAACTCTGAGAAGAGTGCAGGATGCCTCTCAAAATTGTTCATCCATAGGATGGAAGGCTGGGGCACTTACCCACTCTCTTCCATCTCCCATTTATTGCTCCTGGAGGCTATAACTCTCTTCTCTTTTTGGGCAGTGCTTACATATGCACTTACATGATTACATGAACATCTGGGATTTTGGAGAAGGCTCCTAGCTTGAAAGCAGAGAGATTTGACATGTCAGTGTGACTCTGAGCTTGTGAGCAACTGCCCATAACAGGTGGGCCAAAGAGATGTGACATGGATTATCTGATGCATCAGGGAACAGGGAAGTCCTAAGGCAGATGGTCAGAGCAGTATGAGCATTTCTTTTGTGGGATGGTATGAGAATGAGTTTCCAGAATGGATTCTGGACTGGCAGACAACTTTTTGCTTTTAGTTTATAGGTCTCTAGATCAAGAGAAGCTGCATCACTGAAGCTAGCCTATGACTTTTTTTGACCAAGGAATGAGGTGGAAGTGACATTTTGCAAATTCTAGTACCCAGGCCTCAAGAGGTCTTGCAGCTTCTGCTTTCTCTATGCTGAGACCACCATGGAGGAAGAGGCCAGTCTAGCCTACGATAGGATGAGAGGCCACAGGGAGGAGAACTGAGGCACCCTAGCTGATGGCCAGCACCGGCTCCCAGACATGTGAGTAAGGCCATTGTGGATCAACACGATCACACGAATGAGTCCAGGCAAAGCTGGAGGGAACTGCACAGCCAAGCTACAGAATCAGGAGATATGCCACACCATTGTTCTTTTAAGACACTAAGTTTTGGGTGGTGTGTTATATAGCAACAGATTACTAATATAACTTGAACAAAATCCAGATAGTCTTTGGAACCATTGTTATGCCTCAACTAAATAGGTTACTGAATTAAATGATATGCTAATAAGTTTTCAAATGCTAATAAGTTTTCATGTGCATTTTGGAGTGTTCCTCTCCTGTATTTAACCAATGAAGAAACCACAAATGAGGAGTTGCTGTTCCATGCCAAAAAGTAAGCTTACAAAAATTACACTCAGTGAAATTAAAGGTCAAATAGTACCTTCAGTAGTCTGTGTAACTACAAAGAACAATTTATATGTATGAATTCTTGGCTTCTGGGAAAAGAGTATCATTGGTTTAGTGATTGTCATGATGTGCTTGTGTAGACGGTGCAAGTTCATACCCTGGTCTGATTCTTAATGATTTTGTGGATTATGGCATTTACTAACATTTACTGAAAGGGCTTAAGGGAAAGGGGCTCTGCTGGCTGCATAGGCACCGTATGATGCTGATGGTGTTCTGAAGGGGTTTAGAAAATGCCAATTATAGAAAAGGGGAGGAGAAGCCCCCCCCCTAATAGATACTTTATTTTTATGCTTTTTCTTGTGTCTGTAATGTCAAAAGAGCCACAAACACCAAACGTCCTTCTAATGATAGAGAAGAAATCACGTGCCTTGCTCTTATAGCATTTAGCAAAAGACATTTGAGTTTGGTTACAAAACTGAAGAAAAGAGGTGGTGGATTTTCACAAGACCACTGGTTAAAAGAAATTCTTCCTGCATAGTATTTGGTACAGTAAGGCTGATTCTTTGATGAAGTGATAAATTATATCTCGATTATGTAAATTGGTATTCACATAAGAAAGAGCTTTCACAGAAAAATTCATACTTTCAGCATCTCTTGAAATTTGGATGATCTGGTCCCAGGTCTGGAGTGAGAAGGACAGCACCTGTTTTATTCTGGTTTGTATCTCTATAACAGAAATACCTGAAACTGTGTAGTCTATAAGGAAAAGAGGTTTATTTGGCTTATGATTCTGGGATAGCCGTGTCTGGCATGGGCCTCAGGCTGCTTCTACTCATGATGGAAAGTGGCAGGCAGCTGGCAGGTACAAGCAGATCACATGGCGAGAGGAAGCAAGAGAGAAAGAGAGAGAGGAGGTGCCAGGGTCTTTTAAACAACTAGCTCTCACAGGAACTAATAGAGCAAGAACTCACTCATTACTCCCCCCGCCTATGGAGAGCATTAATCCATTCACGAGGGATCTGCCCCCATGATTCAGTTTCCAACACTGCCACATTGGGGCTCAGATTTCCACATGAGTTTTGGAGGGGATAACACATCCAAACTCCATCATTCCACTCCTGGTCCCCCAAAACTCATGTTCCTTTTACATACAAAATACAATCATTCCATCCCAAAAGTCCCAAAAGTCTTAGCTTGTTTCAGCACCAACTTAAAAGTCCAAAGTCTCCTCTGATACCAAAAGCAAAAGTCCTTCCAGCTTTGAACCTGTAAAGTCAAAACCAAATTTATCTACTGCCAAGATCCAATGGTGGAACAGGCATTGGTTATACATTCCCATTCCAAAAGGGACAAATAGGCCAGAAGAAAGGAAAAACAGGCCCCAAACAAGTCTGAAACCCAGAAGGGCAGACATTATGTCTTAAAGCTCCAAAATAATCTTCTTTGACTCCACGTCCAGCATCCTAGGCACAACTGGGTATCTGGGCCCCCAAAGCATCAGTCAGCCTTGTTCCCACAGCTCTGCCAGGCACAGTGCAGTGGGCTATGTTGGTGCCTGTGGGTTTTCCAGGCCTGCATTATATGTTACCACTGGCCCTGCAGTTGTGGGGTCCTGGCGGTAGCCCTGCTGCATTGGCTCTACTAGACATTTCCCTGGTGGGGGCTCTCTGTGGGGTTCTGACCCCACTTTCCCTGCTTGGCATTGGTTTAGTAGATGTCCTCTGCAGTGGCTCTGCCCCTGTGCAAGTCTCTGCCTGGGCCCCCAGGCTTTTCCATACATCCTCTGGAATCTGGGTAGAGGTTGCCATGCCTCCACTGCTCTCATGTTCTGCTGGTTTGCAGACTTAACACAATGTGGACTCCACTGAGGTTTTGGGCCTCTACTCTGCAGGACTGCTGCATGAACCACACTTAGGGCCACTCCAGCTGGAGCAGCTGGGATGCAGGGAGCAGGATCCCAAGGGCAGCTGCACCCCAGGTCTGTCCTCCAGGATAACTCAGTCCTCCTAGGCCTCAGGGTCTGTGATGGGTGGGGCACCCTTCCAGACTTCTGAAATGCCTGCAGGACTTTCCTCTCATTTTCTCCGCTATTAGCATCTGGCTGCCTCACCGCCAAGATAATGTCTTTAGCAACCAGTTTATCTGCTTCACCCTTACATTGTTTGGCAGCTCTCTGCTTGTTTACCGCATGGCCAGGCTGCAAATTTTCCAAATCTTTATGCTCTGATTCCCTTCTAAATCCTGGCTTTATATCATGATTTTGCCACCATAACTCAGAGTAGGCTCTTAAAAGCAACCATGAAGCTTCCTTAATGCTTTGCTGCTTAGAAATTCCTTTGGCAAAATGCTCTGGTTCACAACTCTTAAGTTCCAACTTCCACAAAGTCCAAGGTCATGGACACAATGCAGCCAAGTTCCTTGCTATGGTGTAGCAAGGGTGATCTTTTGTCCAATTCCCAATAAGTCCCTCATTTCTGTCTGAGACCTCATCATCTGCATGGCCTTTACTGTCCACATTTCTATCAGCATTCTGCTCACCACCACATAAGTCTTTAAGACATTCCAAGCTTTCCCTCGTCTTTTTCTTTTCGTCTAAGTCCTCCAAACTCCTCCAACCTTTGCCCATTACACAGCTCCAAAGCTGCATCCACATTTTCAAGTATCTGTTTAGCAACACCCCACTCCTCGGTACCACTTTTCTGTTTTAGTCCATTTTGTGTCACTATAACAGAAATACCTGAAACTGGGTAATTTATAAGGAAAAGAGGTTTATTTGGCTTATGATTCTGGGACAGCTGCATCTGGCATGGGCCTCAGCCTGCTTCTACTAATGGCTCAATCATTTTCCAACACTGCCACATTGGGGATCAAATTTCCACATGAGTTTTGGAGGGGACAACACATCCAAACTCCATCAGCACCCAACTTAGACAGATCCCACATTCTTCCACCAGTAGGCTCCACTCATTATCTTATTGGTCTAGCTGCTGGAGGCAGTTTTTAGAGACGCATTTGAAAGGGGGCAAGAGTCCTGGTAATCTGGACATAATTGACTATTTAAATGACAATAAATAGCTTGATTTCTCTTTGATGATCAGAAAAAGTGATCTACTTATGAAATGTCCTTTAAAATTATTTCCACTATCAAAAAAGCCCCGTTTCAGACAAAAGATTCCTGTGTTTACTTAAAATGCCTCATATGTGTTAGAAAGAGCTTCACTGCTGATAAAGAGATGCCCCCAGTCTGAGGGGAGGAAGAGAGAAGAGTCCACAGTTACTGAGAATAAAAGAGCACCTGTGTTGGGGCCGGCCCGGTGGCGCACAGGAGAGTGCGCCACTTGGGAGCAAGGCGGCGCTCCTGCCGAGGGTTCGGATCCCATGTGGAGACTGGTTCCCGCTCACTGGCTGAGCGCCTGAGCGCAGTGCAGACGCAACACCGAGGGTTGTGATTCCGTTGCCGGTCCCTGTACGGGCGCGACACCGAGGGTTGCCGGTCCCCGGTACGGGCGCGACACCGAGGGTTGTGATCCCGTTACCGGTCAGTAAAAAAGACAAAAAGGAAAAAAAAAAAAGAGCACCTGTGTTGCACTTTTGGTATCCCCTGGGGAAAAGGCTTCCTCGAGTCTGGGCAGAGAAAACCATAGACAACCCCCTCAAAAGAAGCAGCAAAGACCTACAGACATGAAGGGACCTGTTGAAAAGGATATTCTATATCTAAAAGGCATCTTGTATTAATAATAATTAAGAGGCCGGCCCCTTGGCTCACTCGGGAGAGTGTGACGCTGGTGGCGCCGAGGCAGCAGGTTCAGATCCTATATAGGGATGGCCGGTGTGCTCACTGGCTGAGTGTGGTGCAGACAACACTGTGCTGAGGGTTGTGATCCCCTTACCGGTCAGAAAAAAAAAAAAAAATAATAATTAAGGACAGGGTACTTCACTCTTTATCCTCTCTCCCAATGCCTTAGCTTGGCAGAAGATCCTAGAACTTTGATGAAACTCTATTAAAGTGGGCAGAAACCCCAAAGAGAGCTAAGAGTAAGTTTTCCATGATCTCAGTGAAATGGTGCTTCGAGTCAGAAGTTATTACAGACAATAGAGATTTTTTTTTACACATCTAGAATTGTGGACTGAGATTCATGCCCATTATGTTGTCAAATAATGACGTACTTATTTTAGGAAGGTAAAAATATATGCCAATAAGTACAGTTATTTTGTGTGTTCAAAGTATTATTTTATTTTCTCCCTTTAATACTTTTAAGTTTATAAAATATGCCCTGTGTTTCTGCGCTCGGTTATTGCACTGAACGGTAGAGCTCTGATCCTGAGAGTTAATTGCCCTCACATGTGTACAGTCGGTCACTGCCAGCTCAGTGTCTTTCTTTTAAGAGCATCCTTATGTTTCTCCTTCTCACCAACCAGAAATGTTTCCAGTGCTGTGCACAGGTAATGGCTCTTTAAATTAATGCCATTCAGTCATCTTCTGGACAGGTTTTCTCCAAGAGTCAGCAAGCAAGCAAGCAGGACCTTCAAGGACTGTTCTCCAAACTAGTGGAATCTTCTACTTTGTAAGGACATAGTTCCCGCTGGGAAATGCTTCCTGTGGCTCCAGGTTTTATTTCAGGGCATTGAGACATATTGTTGTTCTTTCTTAAACCTTAGTTGAGAGTTCCAGTGGAAATTTTGTTAATGATAAACTGTATTCATTCATTTATTTAGAAAATATATATTGAATGGAAACTACATCCCCAGGATGTCAAATAAAATCCAGTAGGTGGTCTCTGGGAGTTTATGGTCTCCTGGGTGAGAGATGAATATATGAGTGATTATAAAAGAGTATAAAAGAGTTTAGATGTTTTATTCCAACCCAATTAATTAAAATAGATAAAAATTCCATTGTGGAAAAAAGCACAGAAAATGTCAAAGAAATTTTAAAGTGACCTATAGAAATAATTGGCAAAATCAGTTTTATTTAGTAATTAAAAAGTGAAGCAAAAAAAATAAACTATCTGCAAATTTGTTTAGTTTTTTTATAAACATGAAGATATGAATTCAAGTGTGTCTGAAGTAAATGCTTACTAATCTTAGTTTTGACAATTCTTATTGCTGCATCTGAAATTAAAATTAATGGAAAACTGTTTAAAGTACCCTAGGACAACAAATTTTAGCTGTTAGCATTACCCAGGACACCCACTTTAGTAGCTGAAAAAAACAGCAGTTATGAAACTTACCAATACATTTACTAAAGCCAAACATCACTGTGTTAGTTTTCTAGAGCTGCCATAACAAAGTGCAATAGACGAGCTGCTTAAACAACAGAAATTTATTTTCTCACAATTCTGGAGCCTGGAAGTCTCTGAGATCAAGGTGTCAGCAGGTTGGTTTGTTCTGAGCCTTTTGTCCCTGGCTTGTAGATGCCACCTTCTCCCTGTGTCTTCCATCATCTTCCCTCTGTACATGGCTGTGTCCTAATCTCATTTTCTTATAAGGACACTAGTCATATTGGATGAGGGCCCATCCTAACGATGTCATTTTAACTTAATTACCTACTGAAAGACTCTGTCTCCAAGTATACTCACATTCAGAGGTACTGGGGGTTAGGACTTCAACATATGAATTTTTGGAGGAGGGACATAATTCAGTTCATAACAATTACAAAAACCTCTGTTCTTAGAAATTTTAATTTCTGTGTATTGACAGAGAAAGAACTTCTCTTTTATAATCATGTTTTTATCATTCAATTTTAAGTTTGAAAATGTATATATTTTATCATAGGCATATTTTTGACTATTAATAAAGTTATATAACTATGTATCACAAAAAAAGCACATTCCACTGACTCACTAGTTGATGCTGTATAGTTGTGTTTTAAACCATGGATTGTACGGGAGAGTGAAGACAGCCACAAATTCTTTGAAACTCTTCCCTTTCAAAGGTAGAACCATAATGTCAATGTATCCTTCCTCCGAATCTGAGAGGGCTTTGTGTCTGCTTTGATCAATAGAATATGGCAGCAGTGAGGTTGTCTTGGGTTCCAGCCTTAAGATCTCGGCAGCTTCCACTTCGTGTCTCTTGGAATTCTCCCTGTAGAAGCCCTGAGGTATTGTTTAAGAAGTCCACTACCCTGAGACTGCCATGCTGGAGAGGTCATGTGTAGGTGTTCTGGTCCAGTTCCCTTTCAGCCATTCTTGTCAAGGCACCAGACATGTGAGTGAGAGATCCCCATTAGGGATCTTCCATCTGCCAATTGAACACCAGTAAATGATCTTGGCCAACCCCACATGGAAAGTGATGCTTGTAGAAACATTTTCTAGACATGGTCTCTTGCAAATGAAAGCTATTCATGCATCAGTGATCTCAACACAGAGAACTGCCTGGCAATACATCAATACTCAATATGAAAATGTTCTGTGTAGAGCCACAAATTAGATCTCATTTTGATTGTCATAGTCATCATGGAATAATAGTGTCTGAATCCAAGTCCAAAGGTTATCTTTCATGCTTACAGTCATTCTATTTCCTAGTATCAGATAAAAGGAAGCCAGCCTGTGGCAAACAGAAAATACAAGTCACCTGTGGATACAGAGGAGTCACTGAATGCCTTCAATTGGGAGGAGTATGTCTGGAGATTTTCACATTTAACAGGCCAGTATTTACTCTTTTGTCTTTAACTTTTATTAATTAACTTATTAAAGATAAATGTCCTAATTGAATATCAGAATAATACGGTTTCATTGTACAGTGTGCATTTTTATTCCTAGACTAACACTCTGAGAACAAGACAAGAGGTAAGATTACCCATTTTCAACCATCCTTCCATTTCGTAAATGTGGAATTTGACAATGATGGCTGACAACTGTTACAGTTCTGGTTCCTGTGATTAGAGCCTGTACCTTCTCCTGATGCAACACGTGTATTTGCACTGATGCTTCACATGGGCAGCAGGAGAATCCTGCGAGGGTATGCTCCTGCAATGCTTCCTAGTGCAAAGTGGTGAGAAATGAATTGGCAGTAGGAATGTTTTGCCATGAATTTTGTGGATGAGAAAGAAAAGTAGAAATAGAAATGTATAAAAAATGTGTGGAGGAGTAAGTAAATAAAGGAGTAAACAAATAAAAAATTAAAAGTTATAATTTCAGATACTTATGCCTTTTATGAAGGAAATAAACAAGCTGATGTGTCTAAATGACAAGAGCTTCTTGAGACAGGAGGGTTGGGGCAGACCCTCTGAGGATATGTAGTTGTGTAACTAAGAACTGGGACTCAGCAATTTATATAGATGCTTTTCAAACATTTTCTTCCACTAGTAAGTGGCAACTGCTCTTCTTCCTAGGCACATGTGTGGACATCTAGTTTACCAATGCTTGATTGTCTGCATTCCATGGTTAGGTTAATGACACACATCCCAGCAGTAACAGAACAATAATTTTCTTTTTGTCACACAGCTAGGAAGTGGAGCAGCTGGGATACAAACTTCTTAGGCTACTTTGTGTCACACTATGTACGCTGTCTTCATAGAATAGCCATTCCATGTATCCAAGATGTTGGTGGGATGGTATCAGTTGAGACATTTTCTGAATATGATGTGATTTTGTTTTTGAGGATGACACTTTACTTTTTTTCAAGGCCACTTACAATCCTTAACTTGACCTTGGGGATTCAAAAGAAACTAAAAATGTGCTTTTTCACAGAAAAACTGCACTGACGAAAATGTGTTATATCCAGGCAATATTCTGAGTAAACAGCTAATAAATAAGAAAAAAAAAAAAGAAAAATGTTAACAGTAATTTAGCAGCAAATGGGGTATTTGACCTGCAGCTTTCAGATGAATTCCCAAACGACATGAATAATTTATTTTAGGAAGATGAAACGATATGGGTTATGTAATGCTTGATGAGAAATCGCAGTCATAATCGGGGAAATTGCTTCTACTTAGCAGGGTCACCAGAGGGGGAAGGAGTTGCTCCCAGGATATTATTTTCCACCTTGAGAATCTTGGCTGGAGCAGTGCGGAAGTGCTCGCTGCCCAGCTGCGATCCAGCTAGTGTAGCCAGAGTCAGCTTCATTTTCCAGGAACCTCAGAAGTTGTTTGAATATCTAGCACCCAAATGGCCTCTGTGCTATTTTCTGAGAGGCTGTTCTCCAGTCATTTGTCTCTTCATCTTAGAGCTGTAGTTACATTTCCTAGATTTACACAGATGCCAGGGTCCCCCAGAATGAGGATAAGTTGTCAAGTTGTAGGGCAGCTCAGTTGCTCCTTGGAATTTATGCCCTAAGGGACAAGCACTCCATAGAGCATTTTGAAAGCTGACAGCTTAGTGTTGGCAGCTGAGTTTTGACATTCATGCTATTATCAAAACAGCTGAAACTGTAGGTATGTGACAGTTAAGCCTTCTGTGAGGCATGTTTACCTGGAAGGAAGAATGCATCTGTTCCCTTATTATTCTATTATCTTGTGCATTTCAGTTGCCTTTTTGTTAATCAACTGGAACTAATGCATTGTTGAGATATGTAAAATGACAAGGCAAATTAGGAGCCTTAAGACCATGCTCAATTTAAAGATATGGCCTTCTTCCTTCAGAATATTTAGTTGGAAAATTTATCACTGACTTTCTGAGAAATGTAAAAAGCAATACAAGAATTCATACATGTGGTGTTCTCTATAAAAGCTTACACTTATTTCTTCCCCTGCAGACTTAGAAGGAGGTGATGAAAAACCATATTTCTTCCCAGGCTAGAGCTGACATAATTGGAAATGTTGGTGTCTGAAAACATATTTTATCAAAATATGGAGCTGAAAGTTGAGATTTATTAAAAAATACAATGTGACTCTCTTAAGTTTCGTTCCATTTAATGCTGAAAACAAAAAAACATCATTGTCTGACAAATGAAAAAGAACAGAGTTAGAAGAACTACTGTGAGAATATGTCAGAAAGAGTTGCGATTTTTTTTTTTTTTAGCAAAGGAAGAATAATATTCCTGTAGCTATGCTTACTTCCTATACAAATTATCTTTGTTAGTGAAAACAAAAAAGAAATTCCATTACTAATGATAAAAGAATATGGTTCTTTGGTTTCTAGAAAAATGGTTAAAAACACAATCTCTTTCTCTCCTTTGGAAAACCATTCCTCCCACCCCCAAAGAAAACCACACCTCACTCCCCCATGCTAATAACCATTAAGTCAACTCAGAGACTGAAAAAACTTGACCCCAGCCCCAGTAAAACTCTCACTAAAGAATACAGCAGAGAATCCTATTTCATGCTTAAATACTGCATAAGCACAAATTGAAATGTGTCATTAAAGTAATTAACCCAACAAAATCCCCCCGATTGCCACAAATTGAATGTGAAATTGTGAAAATCTTTGATGTCCTTTGATTTGTGACTGAGAACTGAATTTGATAAAACAGCTTTGAAATGAGTCATGATCACGTTTTTCATGTGTGTACTCAACAACAAACAGGCAGTTCATTCAGTAAATTAAACTTCTTCAAAATAAATTCTCAGTGAAAAAAATGAAATATGTTTAGCTGGACTTTTCTCACAAGTTCGGTTTTAGAGACACACAGATTTTGAATTAATTAGTGCCACAGTCTGATCTGTAGGTTAAGTTGTATGGTGGCTTTGTAATGACATTAGTAATAAATAACAGCAACAACATTATCTAACACTTAAAGAATGTGTATTATGCACTAGGCACATTTTGAAGCCATCCATATACATTTACACATGCACACACATACGTACACGTTACATATACATATGTACATATATACATACTATTTTATGTATTTGTGTATGATATGTATACACTTTAATCCTCATAACATCGTTGATATTGGTCGATGCTATTATTATCCCCATTTTGCAGAAAAGAAAATAGAGGCTCACACAGGTTAAATAACTTGTCCAAGGTTAAAAAGTAATGAGAGTGGTCTTTAAACCTGTAACATCTGACTGGAAAGCCTATGCTATTTATTTATCACAATTACATTGCCCCTTGATTGAGTCATCAGAATACTTACATGTTTGTTAAAATATATTCATCTGAAATTTATCTGCAGCACAGAATTTCAAAATTTCATATGAGTTCCTTCAAAAATGTGGTCGATATAGTGAAAAGGAATAACCACAATAGAAGTGATATTTTCAATGCTTCCATACTTAAATGTCTTAGAGGCAAACTCGATAATGAAAAAAATATTGATCGTGAGTGTAAAAGGTGATGAACTTCAGGACCAATAACAGCCAAATTTATATCCCTAAAGTTTCCCTCTCATATTTTCAAATTACCCTTTCCACATTTGAAAAGCTAGTATTTAGAAGCGATGACAGAAGTATTACAGAGTCAGCCCTAATAACAGTTGTCAGCTCAGATTACTGCAAGTAAAATTTCTCTCAGTTTCTGCTGCACATCTGTTGTAGTTTTTTTTTTTTTTTTTTTTAAATCTGTGGATAGTGGGCATGGTGTACAGGATTTTTTCCTATGTATTTAAAGGATTTTTCTCTGTGTTTTCTTTTTCATTATTTGGCTTCATTTCTTGAAAGATTTTCTATGAATGCATTATAACTGCTTAGCTTCAAGCAGGCACC
>NW_007727463.1:48514-59813 GCF_000696425.1 Galeopterus variegatus | reverse complement strand
TTTTTTTTTTTTTTTTTTTTTTTTTTTTTTAAATCTGTGGATAGTGGGCATGGTGTACAGGATTTTTTCCTATGTATTTAAAGGATTTTTCTCTGTGTTTTCTTTTTCATTATTTGGCTTCATTTCTTGAAAGATTTTCTATGAATGCATTATAACTGCTTAGCTTCAAGCAGGCACCAAGAGTAAAGATTTATTAGGACTTAAAAAATATCCTGAGTGTATTATTTTTATATACACAAATAATTTTTCCTATATCATCATGCATCTCTGTGTTTTGGAGTCCTTTATTATAGCTATAAATTGCAATATTAAGGTAAACTAGCTTTGAAACATAAGTTCTCTCTCTTTTTACTAAGGCTTTTGTGTTTTTAGTCAGAAAAAAATCATATGACCTTGTCTCATTAATTTTATTAGTAGTTTAAAACAAACACACAGAAAATAATGAGCAAGCTAACTGGGTGACAAAAGATAATACTATAAGACTTTTAGATTGCTTCATTTTGTCTTTGCCAAAGGCGTTTAAGTAAATGCTTTTAAGCACATTAATATATATACATATGTGTGTATGTATATATAGGTATATGTGTGTGTATACATATTAAATTCAGGTCCTTATTTACATTTCTCACTTGTTAAGATACAATGGAGCTTTATTTGGAATTTCTACCAGAGGATGTGACTTTAAGTATTATCACCATCAGTATCTTCTTAATCTCCGACTGGGACAGCTCTCTTAGGGACAGCTGCAGCCATCATTCCACCACACACAATGCCTTGGGTCATATGTGTTCAATATAGGGAAGAGGAATAACTACAACAGAAGTGATATTTTCAGTGTTTCAGAAACAAAAATATCCGGAGGCAGAGGTAGTAATGAGAAACTATTGATTTGTGAGTTGAAGCCCATGAGGACTGATAACAACCACCTTTATACCTCAAGAGCTTCCACAAAGTCTGGCTTCTGGCCAATTCTGGCTCTGTCCAGAAGCAATCACAAGAAATGGAAAGTATATGGATTTACACTCCAACTTTAAAAGTTCTCAAATGCCATTGCAGATGGCACCAGAGATTTTAAATTTAAAAAACATCTGAGCCTCAGTCTCTTTATCATTAAATTCAGAGTAAAGATATATATTTTCATTTTTTTCTGAGAACTAATGAGATGAAAGCCTCTGAAATTTTCTGGGTCTCTCAATAAATGTTTCTGAGTCTTTCAATAAATTTATCTATTTCCAGTTTGCTAGTAATCTACCAATGATTTTCATTTTTAGAGTGATGATAAAGATAGAAGAGTAAATATTGATTAAGATATTTTTGTTGGGTCAAAAATTATTTGCATTATTTAGGATTCTTCCTTCTGGAATTTATGACACATTATATGTCAGCATTTTTCAAAATGTGGTCTGTGGACAACTTACATCAGAATCACTTGGGGTGTTCGGTAAAAAAATCAAATTATTCGTCTCTACCCTGGACTTACTGAATCAAGATCTCTGGGGAAGGCACCTGGGTAAATATGTATTTAACAACATCCCCAGGAAAATTCTTTTCCTACACTGAAGTTTGAAAGCATTGCCTTACCCTGTAAACAGTGCTTAATACTTTATAAATCATAAATCACTTTCACACTTTTGGTGGTGTCATCTGACTCTCAAAATAACCTTGTTAGATATAAAGAGAAGATAACATTTCCTTTTTACAGATGGGGAAACTGAGATCTAGAGAAGTTTCTCACCCAAGTTTACAAAGCCATTAAGAGGCAGGACTTAAGCCTGTATTGAGGGCTTCCACTCCAGTTCTCTTTCTGTTACATCTCGCACATTCTTCTGTATGAGAGGATGCTAGCTGAAGATAGTTTGGGGCATGCAGATGAGTCAATAGAATACTTTATGCTATAGCCAATGGAGATATCTCAAAGATTTTTAAGTAGTACAATGATTTAATCAGATCTGTATTTCAAGAGACAGCCTAGAGAATGATTTGGATAAAGGAGAAACTGAAGCCTGGGAGTGAATTAGGAGATGGATGTTCTTTCTACCATACTGGTAATGTAGACTAGGTTACTCATGCCAACAGTTCTCAAATTGCATTCCAGAAGGCACTGGAAATGAAATATTTTTCATGAACAATATATAATTGTGAAACCCCAGAAAATGATTCTTTATGGTGCTTATTGAATTTTAACATTAATGACATCAATATAGCTGGCTCTTCTAGAAGGCTGTGAACTCTATAAAAATAGAACCATGTTTCATTCACCTGTGCATCCCCAGAATCTAATTTCGTGTTGGCCATAGAAGGGTACTTCAAAAAGTTTCTGGAAAAATTTAATTAAAAGATAGTGTGAATCTTTCCATGAACTTTTAAAAGTACCCTTGTATAGTTTCACCAAACACGTTTATTTAATGAACTTGAGTGAACAATAGTAAAAACATAGGCAAGTGTAAATTATTTTTTATATACATAGTTCATATTTTATATACTTAACATATACCAACATATAGCTTTAGGTATTTTTACTCATTTGATCATCACAATCAATTATTAACAATTCCTATTTTATACATGAGAAACACAGAGTAGTTAAGTGACTCATCCAAGGTCAGTCACTTAACCAACCTCTAATCCTAGTGGAATTGGGATTTGAATTAGGTAGACTGGTTCCAAAGCCTTGCTATGCTACATTATATACATAAATTAATCATATTTCAATTGTTTATCACTTTTGATATCATTTCATATTGGTATAACTTGGAGTTTAATAGATATGTCATATGCTTTGGTAATAAACCACCCTAAAATATCAGTGGCTTGCCCCAATAAAAGTTTATTTCATACTTAAAGTTTAATATGGCTTAGATGACTTTGCTGTTGGGCTCTCATCCAAAAGATGACTCAGCAACCTGGGCTTCTTTCATCTTGTAACTGTGCCAGCTGGAACAGGTTCCTCCAGGATTAAGCAGGCAGGAGAAGAGAAAGAGGCACACTAGTTCTTAATTGCCTTGGTCCATAAAATCACATGTCATATCTGCTCAAATTTCATTGGGCAACACTATTCACTTGGCTCAACTTAACTGCAAGGAAGGGTGAGAAATGTACAGGAGTATATGGATCTTTAGTGAGCACTAATAATTTCTGCAAAAATAAAAAATAAGATAATAATAAATGCATAAAAATAAAACACTGGGAGCAATACATTTGTTTTCAGGCTCCTGCGTTATCACTAATGGTTCAATGACCCTGATAATATAATTTACATGCTTTGAATCAGTTTCATCATGCATAAAATGGGCATAATGAGTGAAATACGACTTACAGGGTTGTTGTGAGTATTAAATGAAATGATAGAAGTAATGACCATAGCACAGTGGTGGGCAAAAATGCTCAATATAATACAGCTTTTGTATTAGAGTTCTCCAGACAAACAGAATTGATAGGGTGTGTGTGTGGGGGGGGGGGTATTTGTTTATTTACTATAACAAATTGGTTTAAACAATTACGGAAACTGGAAAGTGCAAAATCTACAGTTTGAGTCCAAAGGCCAAAAGCTGCTGTAAAACCAGGAAGAGCTAATGTTTCAGTTCAAGGTTAATCAGGCAGGAGAATTCCCTTTCACTTGGGGGAGTGTCAGATTTTATTCTACTCAGGCCTTCGACTGAGAGAATGAGGCTCACCCACATTATGGAGGGCAATCTTCTTTACTGTCTACTGATCTGAATGTTAATCTCATCCAAAAACACCCTCTCAGAAACACCCAGGCCTAGTATTTGTCCAAATACCTGAGCACCTTGTGGTCTTTCAAGTTGACACACGAAATTAACCATTGCAGCCGTTATTATCATTATAATTACTATAATCTAGGGTAGATTATTATAATCTACACTAAGGATTTTCTCGTTCCTCTGTGAAGTTTATTTATTTTTTCCCTCAATGAGTAATTGGATGCTTTTAAAGTGCAGGCAATATTTTAGGTGCCTAGAGTGAGCAGATAAAGTTGGTAGTCCTCTTACTAAACTACCACCTGGATAGTCAAACAGCCACCATGAAAAGTGAGCACAGGAGGGTCTTTAAAAAGATGTTACATGGAAGACTAGAAACAAAATTGTGTCATCAGTTTTCTGGCTTTTCTCCTCCTTACAATGTCTATAGTAATAATTTTGGTGTTATTTTTATTTATATACTGCTCGTAGTGTTTCTTTTAATTTACCTAGACTTTCACAAACACATTAAAGCTAATCACTTCTGTAATCCTTGATTTTGCATTTAGTGAAGTCTTTACTGACACATTCTTCAACAATCAGTCAAGGCAAGGAGGAAGAAAATCTGCCAAAACCATTTGGGTTGTTTAAAGAAAACAGACAGCTGATTGACTTAATTTCTCACTTTCAGCTGGTTATCATCATGGAGACACAGATGAAGAGATATTCCAGAGCCAACTTAATCTCTGAAATACATTGGCTAGACATAAAAAGCCTGGAAATACATTGTATTCTTGGTGCTCAGGAGTCTAGCGGATATTGGATTTGTCAAAATGATGGAGGAAACTCTAAATACATATTGCTTTCCAGGAAAATGCTTGTAATTTTTGGAAACTCCAACCAGAAAACTTTCTTTAAGAGAGTTCATGAGGCCAGTGGTGCACACGCAAGCCAGTCAACCTGTTGGGCTGAATTGACCAGTCAATTGGTAATTATTACTAATCGGTTGTTTGAACAGACAGAATGTCTGGCCAGTGAGTCACAGAGGCCAGATAAGTAGCTAGCATGGGCAACAAAGGAGTGTTAATTCCTGCACTCATTTCTTAGAGTGTCTCCCAAAGTATGTCAAATGACTTTGTCTCTAGACTGTTCATCTAATGTGAATCAATCAGCAAGGGGACCTCAAAGTACACATCTAGGATATTAAAAAGAAGCATCTACAATAAACTAGGCCAGAAGAATCTCTGCTTTATTTTAAATACTGGAATATCGAGTTAAAATGTTTTATGTTATTTTATTCTAAAATGAGTTAAAAATGCAAATACTTTCCTATCATACAAAAATAAAATAGCTTTGACATAACAGTTATATAATCGAAACATTTGATGACATATTTTATGAGTTTTAAGCAAAACAAGGGTTTGAAAATTCTTGTCAAAGTTACGTTGCTATGTTCTTTTGTTTTTAATAGTCAGCAAGCTCTGTTTTATTTTGTATTTCATGAAAACTATTGTTGCAGAGACATAAAGCAAAACTAGAAATTCTCGAGAAACCACTTGATTTATTTACACATTGACCCACACTGCTTGTTATGTCTCAGTGCAGGGTAGTGCACACCTCAAATGCAGGAACGTAAAAATGTGAGTTGTAAGAAAATAATACACTTTCCACTTATTTTGTTTTTATTATGGTTTATCACAGAAAAGAGTCTCTACAAATATAAATGAAAAGGGCTATTAGCATGTGCAAGCATATTAATATATCACTTAATTTAGTCATATTCGGCAAGGGAGAAAATATGCCACTCCATACTGTTTGCTCTCTTTGCCATGTAGATAATCCTGTGATATATTTTTATAAAGTTCTGTGTGGACTTATAGATCTAGATTATAAAATCTCTTCCATAGGAAGTTTTGTGTAAAGCCAGGTGGAGTGGATTGAATTATGTCCCCCCAAAACTCCCTGAAGCTTGAATTGTGACCCCCAAGTTTCATGTATTAGAAACTTAGTCCCCACTGTGACTGTTAAGAGTGCGGGAAATCTTATTACGGTAATTTAAAGGGGGAGCCTTGAGGAGATGATTGGATTGTAGGACCATGGAGCAGTGAATAGATTAGTAGTGAATGGTGTTCAGGGGTGTGGTTCTGAGGGCTTTAAAAGAACAGAGAGAAAAGTCTGTCTCTCTCTCTGCTTTTCTTTGCTTTCGCCATCTTGCAATATGAGACCCCTGGGTCTCTGTTGCCACTACCAGATGTCCTTTGGACTTCCCGGTCTCAGAAACTGTAAGCAATAAATTTCATTTTCCTTATAAATCACCCAGTTCCAGGCATTTTGTTATAAGGAACAGAAACCGACTACTACACCAGGTTACCAAGTGACTCAATTTACATTGTATGTAAAAGGGAGGGGAGAAGGGATGGGCGGATCTGGAAATATTCAATAATCAGTTTGCTAAAAATATGCAAATTTTTATATACATAAGTTTATTATCAACTTTACTGATATGAAGGATGTGTAGCACTCTGTAAATAATAAAACAAAATGTGCAGTACTCTTTATTATAAATTGCATATGTTTAGAATGCTTTCATTGATTTTTGCCAAATATTTTTTATCCCTAGTCAAACTATGGTTGAAGTTGATGAGCAGTTATAATTATGAATGTTGAATGTTGGTTGATATTTTCATTCAGTGAAACAACAAAGATACATTTTGGAACTTCACTCATTTCTGAATAATATAAGTGGCTCTTTTGCTGATTCAAATAGTAGTTTGCAAATACTAGAAGACCATTTTGGGTTTTCACAATGTAATGGCTGCAGACATGACACAATTAATTTTAATTGATGTTACTAGCATTTCTTTCATCACTTTCCTAAATCTTGACATCAACAAAACAATAAATCATGCCCTGAATTATACCATTTGTTGATTTCCATAGCATGAATACTCCTACCATGGCAGATTTCAGGCCTCCAATGAGATGTCACTGAATGTGGAGTTGGGAAGAGATGCTCAGTAGCTAACCACTATATAGTTTTCCCACCATAATAATGGACATAAATAACTGTGAGAGAATAAATAATAGTAAAATGTGATCAAATCCTACAGAAGTGATAAATTTTATGTTTTACTACCTTTGTTTTCAAATGTAATTTATTTAACTGAATTTTCAATAATTTAATTTTTAATAATGGCTTTGTCTAACAAATGTCTTGCAAAATTCCTGAACAATGAATTGATTCATGAGCTAGTATTTGTCAGCTCTAGTCTACCACTGGGGGTGGGGATAAGACCCCTTATCACCAGATATGACCTTCACTACCTCTGATTTTACTATAACTGCATTTTTTTGACTTTTGAAGACTTTTAAATCTCCAACAGTTCTTTTCTGACATTGTAAATGAGATTGTAAATTTCATCAGGCAGCATCCACAGTATTCTATTTGTAGCTCCAACAGCTCCCAGGGTAATACTACAATAAATATATGTACTAGATACCCATCAAATTCTTATTGAATACAAATAAAAATGCAGGGATATCTAAAATGACTTATATCTTAAACTTATCAATTAACAACTTAATTATTTTAGCAAGTATTCAATGGTAGTAAGCTGAAAACAATGCCTATTGAGAGGAAATGGGGTGGGTGGGCAGAGGGCAGAGTGTGGTACCTTAAGGAGGAAAGCATTAGCTTCTGTCTTATTAAGTGGTGGTCATAACAGGAACACTCACACAAACTTAAGATTCAGTGGCCCGATTAGTTCATTCATTCATTCATTCATAATATTTTATTGAGCACATATTGTGGTCTAGACTGTTCTAATACCACGAATATAGCAGCAAAAAACCCCAAGCCTGTGCCCTCATAGAGCTTACATTGTAACAAGGAGAGGCAATTAACAAATAAGTACATATATAGTATGTCAGAGAGTAATGAGCATGATGGAAAAAGATAAAGCAGGAAAAAGGTTTAGGATGAGCCAGGGTAGTGGTGGGGCTTGCTATTTATGTAGGCTAGTCCAGGAAGACCTCTCTAATAAGGTGACTTTAGAGCAGAGGCATGAAAGAAATGAGGGAACCAGCCATGCAAATATCTGTGGCAAGAGCCTTCCAGGCATAGGAAACCCATGCAGGGGTCTGAAGGTAGGAACATGGTTGATGTATTTGAAGTGAGGAGGCTACTATGTCTGTAGTAGAGTTGGCAAAGAAAGAGTGGTAGGCGTGAGGTCAGAGAATCAACAATTGGGGAAGGCAGAGAGGACAGATGTGTAAGTTGATCTGTGAGTTACCTCGTTGTCAATCTAACCTGGGCCCCGAGCCCTACCTTGGCTACCCCTGGGGGCCCTTATTGGTTCCAAGTCCCTGTTCTCTTATTTGCCTCCCACTCTCCTCTGAGTACCAGATTTGGCCTAATCCTCACACCTCGACTTCTGCCTATGTATTTATGTGGTTATACTCTTTAGGTCCTGACAGTCTTGGTCCAGTGCCTCTCAGGAGCCTCTGCCCTATTAGCATGAAGAATGCCTGTCTTTACGATTCCGTGAACAGCCTTAGGTTCCAGAAATGCCCCTTCTCACTCATAATATGCCTTATAGCTTGTTCTGCTTTGTCTACTCACATGGTCACTGAACTGTCATAATAGGCCTTTTTAAAAAAATTGCAAGTGACCCAAATGACAAGAAAATTTAATTGGTTCACAGGGCAAAACAAGTTCCAGGTGTGTTTGATCCAGGGCTCAAATGATAACACCGCGATATGCTAGTTTTTCAACTCTTGGCTCACCTCAAAATTGGCTTTGGTTTTAGACTCCACATGGTGGCAAAGTGGCAGCTTCAGACCAAAGTCTTTTCAGGTTAAAGTCTAACAGAAAAAGAGTATTTCTCTTTCTCTGTTTCAGGTGTCTCAGGAAAAAGTCTCATCCTACCTTATTAGTTTTGATTACCCATCTCTGAACCAATCATTGTGGCCAGGAAAATGTGAAGCCCTGATTGGCTAGGACTTAGTTGTATTCATTTCATGGAAGAGGAGGTAGATCATCAAATCCTTCCAAAGCATATGGGCTAAAATTGAGAGAGGAAGGTGCTTCTCAGAGAAAATTGTGGTACAGTTACAAGAAGGATGATGAATTGTTTCAGACAGCAAAACAATTAGGTGGTCCTACTATTCTCCTGTTACGTTTCCTGTACCCATTCATCTGGAAGTATGTTTTCTACTTCAGGCTATTATCTAGATTCTCCACTGGCTTTAATTTCATTTATCCATTATGGGCTCCATATGTTACAGCAGTCAGTGGCTCACAATTAATAGTCCCCTGAATAGTACCATTAATATTACCTGGTATTAGAAACGCAAATTCTTGGGCCCCACTTCGGATCTACTGAATGAGAAACTCTGGAGGTAGGACCAGCAATCTGTGTTTGCAGAAGCCTTTCAGGAGATCCTGATTCATGCTAAACTCTGAGCACTTCAGCTTGGATCTGTCTCTGGGTTCTTCTTTGTTATACTTTGTGATACATACATCCTCTAGGCAAGCAGGTCTAGCAATTGTGTACACATATGTGTACTATTTCCTTCCTGCCTATTCCATACTGCTTCCAGGTCTGAATTTCTGCTGATTTCCCACTACTAATGTACCCGGTGGTAAGAATTTTGGCACAGTTCCTCAGGGCTGATGCCCAATAGTCCAAATGATTCTGAAAATAAATACCTTTGTGATCTTATAATGGACTTATAGCATTTTAATCTCTTTACATTTTTTTAAACATTTTTTTTTGGATTTTGTTTTAGTGACTGCTCTAGGGTTTACTGTATGACTTAATCAGTTTGGACTGCTGTAACAAAAATACCATAGACTGGGTGGCTTAAACAACAAACATTTATTTAGCATAGTTCTGGAGGTTGGGAAGTCCAAAACATGAGGTGCAGGCAGATTCAGTGTCTGGTGAGGGCCTACTTCTGGTTAACAGATGGCTGTCTTCTCACTGTGTCCTCAGGTGGAAGGGCTGAGGTAGCTATTTTGGGTCTCTTTTGTAAGGGCACTAATCCCATCACCTCTCAAAGGCTCCACCTTCTAATACTATCACATTGGGGATTAGAATCTCAATATATAAACTTGGAGAGACACAAACATTCAATCCATAACAATATATATGTCCTAAGATATCAAAAACAGCTTTAGGGCCGACCCGTGGCTCACTCGGGAGAGTGTGGCGCTGGGAGCGTGGTGGCGCTCCTGCCATGGGTTCGGATCCTATATAGAGATGGCCAGTGTGCTCACTGGCTGAGTGCGGTGTGGGTGACACCAAGCCAAGAGTTGCTATCCCCTTACCGGTCACAAAAAAGAAAACCAAAAAAACAAAACAGCTTTAGATTTATACTAGCTTATTTCTAATGGCATATAGAAACATTACTCCTATATAGCTATATTCCCCCTTCCCCGTTTTTGTGGTATTATTGTTTTATATATATTATCTATTTATGTTATAGACCCAAAATATATTATTATAATTATTACTTTATTTCTGTAGTCATTTCCTAAGCCCAATACAGCATTGTTCCAACCTAACTTCTTTCTGCTACTACTGGCAAATTTATTACACAAATATTTTATTTCTGTGTTATAGGCCCAACACTACATTACATACATACTATTTTATACAATTGCATTTTAAAATCTGTTATAATAAGAAGAAAAATACAAATTTACACTGTTTTTTATAATTATGTAATTACCTTTACCAGTATTTTGGTTTTTTGTGTGTGAATTTTAATTACCATACTAGGTCGCTTGCAGTCTGAAGAGCTCCCTTTAGTATTTTTTGTAAAAGAGGTATGCTAGCAACAAATTCTCTCAGTTTTTGTATATATGGGAAAGTCTATTTCACCTTCAGTTTTAAAAAATAGTTTTGTTGGATATGGGGTTCTTAGTTGACAGTTTCTTTTCTTTTTTTTTTAGAGGATTAACTTTTTTCTTTTTATTTTAACTTCTCAATATACATTGTAGTCAATTTTCATGACCCTTTACCCATTCCTCTTCCCCTCTCCCCTCTGCCCACATTATATCTGTTCACTTGTCTTAAAAAGTTCAAGGAATTGTGATTGTTGTGTCTTCTTCCTCCCCCACCCTATGTTTGTTTGTGTGTTTATTTATTTATTTATTTTTAGCTCCCACAAATAAGTGAGAACATGTGCTCAACATCACTCAATGTAGAGCTAAGGCTAGGGTCTGGAGCTCACAGACCCCTTGAGCCCATTCACAAACCCTTCACATGCAGGTTTATGAGCTAGCTAACTGGCAAAAAGGACCTTGGAGCCTTGGTTGAAGAGGGAACAGTCTTTATTCAGCACACACACGTCTAGGAGCTAGTCAGTACAGAGAGAAACTCAGAAACTTGACTGCTACCGGCAAAGTCCAAAGAAAAACTGAGCAGCTGCCAGCAGAGTAAACATGCTCTATTTTTAGACTCGAGCTGTGCAGCCAGCTCTGCTTCACAAACTCAAGAACACACAATAGCAAAACTTAAAAAAATACATTGGTGGGCCGGCCCGGTGGTGCACTGGATAAGTGCACTGCTTGGGAAGCGCGGTGGCGCTCCCAC
>NW_007727463.1:45876-47800 GCF_000696425.1 Galeopterus variegatus | reverse complement strand
AAAAAAAAAAAAATACATTGGTGCACATGCTCACAAACTCCACCCACACATAACTTATTTGCTACGTGACCCTCACCCAGATCTGAGCCAGGGAGCCTGACTACATTATCCTATTTTCCCCCCACTCAGCATCTGAGAAATGGAAATCAAGACCACTTTGAGATACCATCTCACTCCAGTCAGGATGGCTAATACCCAAAAGACTGAGAATGATAAGTGCTAGAGAGGTTACAGAGAAAAAGGAACTCTCATACACTGTTGGTGGGACTGCAAAATGGTGCAGCCTTTATGGAAAACGGTATGGAGGTTTCTCAAACAATTACAGATAGATTTACCATATGACCCAGCTATTCCACTGCTGGGACTATACCCAGAGGAAAGGAAATCATCATGTTGAAGGGATAACTGTACTCTAACGTTTACTGCAGCACTACTTACAATAGCCAAGAGTTGGAACCAGCCCAAATGTTCATCATCTGATGAATGGATAAGGAGACTGTGGTGTATCTACACAATGGAATACTACTCTGCTATAAAGAAGAATGAAATACTGCCATTCGCAACAACATGGATGGACTTAGAAAAAAATATATGAAGTGAAACAAGTCAGGCACAGAAAGATACAGATTCAGTTTTTGAGCATTTTGAAAATGTTGTCCCACTGCTTTCTGGTTTTCATTGTTTCTTCTGAAAAGTCCACTGTTAATCTTATTGGGGTTACCTTTGTAAATGACAGTCATTTTTCTCTTGTTACTTTGAAGATTTTCTCCTTGTCTTTGACTTAGCATTTTTCGTGCCACATGTCTGTTTGTGAATATCTTTGCATTTATCCTACTTGGAATTCATTGAGCTTCCTGAATGTGTAGGTTATTATTTTAAATAAATTTGTGAAATTTTCAACCGTTGTTTCTTTGAATATTTTTCTGCTTCTCTTTCTCTCTATCTTCTCCTTCCAGTACTCTCACTATGAGTATATTAGTGCTCTTGATGGTGTCTGTATTAATCTGTTTCTGTTGCTTATAACGAAATACCTGGAACTGGGTAATTTATAAAGAAAACTAAATTTATTGCTTATAGTTTAAGAGTCTGGAAGTCCACAGTCCAGGGAGCATATCCAGTGAGGGTCTTGGTGGTGGCAACAGTGACCCAGGGATCTCATATGGCTGAAAATTGCAAAGCAGAGAGAGAGAGAACCTCTCATGTGCTTGTCTTTTAAGTTCCTCAGAACCATGACCCTGACCACCATTATTAATCCACTCATTATGGCATGGTCATAAAATCTAATCATCTCTTCAAGGCCCCACCTTTCAATTGCCATTTTTAGATGTCCCACCCTCAACAGTTAAAGTGGGAATTAAGTTTTGTGGGGGGCATTCAACCCAAGGCAGTGTACTATGTTTCTATGAGTCTCTGCTCATTTTATTTTTTTCATTGTTTCTTCTCTCTGTGTTGGACTTGCATAATCTCTACTGATCTATCTTCAAGTTCACCAATCTTTCTTCTGCCTGTTCAAATCTACTTTTGAGCCCCTCTAGTGAATTTTTCATTTGTTACTGTACTTTTCAACTCCAGAATTGACATGTAGCTTTTAAAAAATAATTCTATTTCTTTATTGATATTCTCTATTTGATGTAACTTTCTTTTACTTATTTAATGATGCTTTCTTTTAGTCCTGTGAACATATTTATAATGGCTATTTTGGAGTCTTTTTCTATTAAACCAATAATCTGGTTTCTCTCACAGGCAGTTTGTATTGCCTGCTTTTATCTCTGTGTGTGGGTTTTACTTTCTATGTCTCATAATTTAAAAAAAATTTTTTTTTGGAAACTGGACATTTTAGATAATGTATTGTAGCAACTCTGACCACTGCCTCCTATCCTGGAGCTTGTTTTTGTTATTTGCTTGTTTATTTTGTTAATCACCA
>NW_007727463.1:43428-44896 GCF_000696425.1 Galeopterus variegatus | reverse complement strand
TTTTCAACAATGCCCTGGGGTCTAAATGGCTTCACAAACTAATCTAATCAAAGTGTGGATTCTTCCATGAAATGTTTTCTGAGACCCCAAGTGGACTCCTCCCTGCTGTCTTATCCCCCTGATAACCTTCTCTAAACTAGCTGACCTATAGTCTAAGCTGTATTTTCATTAAATTCACAAATCTCTGAATTGCCTTGCAACACAACCGTTACTGTTCTTGAGAGAGCACTGAGGCTTGAACTTCTCCATGCTCTATTGCAAATGAAGTCAATTTCTTTGGGAAAATATTCACAGCTGTCTGTTTTAAAGCCTGCTTTTCCCCAAGGTGAAAAATCTGATAAAGGGCTCTAGAACTGGGGGTAGAGACAATAACAAGCTTATTGCGGTGTTACAACCCTTCTCTAGAAGCTTAGGACTCAGTAGAAGAGAAGGACAAAAGTCTCAGTTTCTCTTAGTTTGCCTCTTCTGGAGCGGAACCATGGTCTCATGAGCCAGGGGACTGCAATCAGGGCCCCAGTATTCTTGGCTGGCTGTATTCATTCCACAGGTGGGGGCTCCACAGAAGAAGGAAGGGCCAGTCTCTCAACTACCTTCAGCTGGGACTTAGCTCCAATAACAGGTAGTTGGGGCAGAGTGAGAAACGCTGAAGTCCTGTCCTCCTGGGAAGAAAACCCTCCCACTCAGAGCTGAGGGGAGATGGAGCTCTGTGTTTGTGTCTGCAGCAGCCTGGAGTAGTCTTCACTTTACTGAGATGGGAGTGGGGAGGGAGGGAATAGACTTGGTTCATATTCCACACACTATCATCTTTCTTGCTAAATTTTTATAGATTTTCTTGAGGCAGATGTTTCTTCATTTGCTGTTTGCTCCTAGAACAATTTCCAGAGACTTTAAATGATCATTTCTTTAAAAAATAGTTTTCCACAGTTTCACTGGGGAGCAGGTCAGCAGAACTCACTCTGCCATGCCGGAAGCCAATCTCCCCTATACTAGATTTAAATCAATGCCAATTGTCTAAGTCATGCCTAAAGTTAGTTGTGCACTTTGGACACCACAGAGTCTGGCTGTGGGTGGGACAGTCCTCTTAGTCCCAGGTCCAGACGCTTAACCTCATGCCAGGACTGTCATGACCTGACAGTTCGGATCTCCTAAACAGTTCCATATTGGTATGAATGTTTTCCAATGCCATAAGTTCCTTGACAGGAACTGTGATGGGAGATGATGCCAGGAGGGAGGAGAAAGAAATGAGAGCAGATTGCCTTTTACAGTTTTGTCCAGAATCAGCCCATACCTTGTCACTTGAAATGGACATGGATGCCACCCCTCAAATGTGTGCTGACTTTTTATTACAGGGTGCCCATGTTCGCTTGTTTTCACTTTCAAGTAACTGTGCAGAAATTCCTGTTCTTTTGATTAAAGTTTCTTTTTTTAAAAAAAAACATCTGGGGCCGGCCCGGTGGCGCACTGGATA
>NW_007727463.1:41496-42672 GCF_000696425.1 Galeopterus variegatus | reverse complement strand
ATGAGAGCAGATTGCCTTTTACAGTTTTGTCCAGAATCAGCCCATACCTTGTCACTTGAAACGGCCATGGATGCCACCCCTCAAATGTGTGCTGACTTTTTATTACAGGGTGCCCATGTTCGCTTGTTTTCACTTTCAAATAGCTGTGCAGAAATTCCTGTTCTTTTGATTAAAGTTTCTTTTTTTTAAAAAAAACATCTGTTACTCGGGAATACCTGCCTAAGGTCACTCTTCTGGAAAGAAAAATATTGGCCTCAGATCCTGAGTGTTCTCGGGTGCAGTACAGGTGAAACCTGTAGGTAGGACATGGGTATCCCAGAGTTGCATCCCTCAGAATGCTTGGGGCATGTTGTGGGCCTAACTGAGTGGTCATTTACTCACACAGTTGGAGACAGTGACTGTTCATTTATTCAGCCAACATAAATTGAACAACTACAGACTTCCAGATACTCTGCTAGGACTGAGGACACTGGGGAGACATTCTTAGTCTCACCAAGAAGTTTATAGTCCAGTGGGGGAAGCAGGAATGTAAGCAGCAGTTATAATGTCATGTGACACTGTGACAGAAGTGGGAAGCACAGGCTGCCAGTTTCAGCCACCACCCCCTCATGCTGGTGTCAGGAAAGCAATGCTGAGATTCCATAGTAGGGAATGGGGAGGTTGCCGTGTGTAGATTCCTATTTTCTTGGCTTTCTTTAAAGCTGAGAAGTGAGAAGAGAGCTGAAAGTGTACAAGAGTTTGCCCAGGCAACTGTTTTCATTCTCTTTGTCTTTCTAATAAAGGCTAAATGAAGAGCGGTTTCTATCAACACCAGGGGAAAGCAGGAGTGCCTGCAGTGGGACAGTGGCTGTAACCTAGCAAGGGCGAGTCTCCAGTTCAGGAAGACCTTCTCTTTCGCCATGTCCAGATTAGTAGCTGAGAGCCTTGGCATAGGCTCCACTTGGCAGGATTGGAGTTAACTGCAGGCTATGAAAGTTTTGCTGCTCGAAAAGTTTGAATGACAATAGCCCTCGTGTATGAAAAGAGGACGACCGATTCCTTGTCTTAGAAGGACTAAAAGGAGCCTGTTTGGACTGGTCTGTCAAGGCTCACCAGTGGAAGACACTGTCCTTATGAGGCTGAAATGCCTGGATGTTATTTTACCAGAAGGAAGAAAAAGTGCACTTCCCTTCGTAA
>NW_007727463.1:37979-41051 GCF_000696425.1 Galeopterus variegatus | reverse complement strand
AAAGTTTTGCTGCTCGAAAAGTTTGAATGACAATAGCCCTCGTGTATGAAAAGAGGACGACTGATTCCTTGTCTTAGAAGGACTAAAAGGAGCCTGTTTGGACTGGTCTGTCAAGGCTCACCAGTGGAAGACACTGTCCTTATTAGGCTGAAATGCCTGGATGTTATTTTACCAGAAGGAAGAAAAAGTGCACTTCCCTTCGTAATGGGTCTAGGATTTCCTGCTCACCCCATCAAGCATAACATTGTATTGGATAGCCACAGTACTGAGTGAGTGTGAAGGGACCAAATCTGCAGATTTGTTTAGAAATTGACCAGAAATGACCACGGCTCTAAATCAGATAACAGGCAAGTTCTCAGCAGTGAGCAGAGGCAGAAAAAATGAGCAATGACCATGGATGTGGCATAGCCACCCCAGGCCAGAAGAGGAAGCCAGTTCCAGGGCATAGCCAAATGTGGATTGGTCTGTGCATTTAGGAAATGGGGTCAAGAAGCATTGCAAAGTGACTGGGCAAGAGGTAGGCCGAGAGTGGGGTGTGGATGGAATTTCTGAATCTTTTCTCCCCGGCCTTGCATCTGCTTTAGGAGAACATTCCAGGGTTAGGTCTGGCATGCTTTGCAACATCACACAGTGGATTTGCTACAGTTGGTTGAATGTTGATTGTGCATTGTGCAAGGTGGGGATGCCTCAGGCTTCCAAACTTGGTGGTTATCTATGTGAGGGGTCAAGAAACAGGCCCACATCTTTATTAACCTTGGCTTTTAATTTTTAATTTAAAAAATTAATTAATTAATTATTTCGAAGTAATAGCTTTTATTTTTATAGCAGTTTTAGGTTTACAGAGAAATTGAGCACTAACCTTGGCTTTTAATTTTTAATTTAAAAAATTAATTAATTAATTATTTCGAAGTAATAGCCTTTATTTTTATAGCAGTTTTAGGTTTACAGAGAAATTGAGCACGAAGTAAAGATAGTTCACATACCCGCCTCCCCCATTTCTCCTATTATTAACATGTTACATTGATGTGGTACATTTGTTACAGTTATGAACCAATATTGGTCTAGTATTACTAATTCACCTTTCCATTACCATTCCTCCTGTGTGTTGTACAGTTCTATGGGTTTTGCCCAAGGCGTAATGCCATGATTTCACCATTACAGTATTATACAACATAGTTTCACCTGTCCCAGAAATCCTCTGTGCTCCGCCTGTTCACTCCTCCCTCCCTCCCTTTTTCTCGACACCCTAGCAACCACTGTTTTTTTTCCCCCATTACCTCAAACATTTATCATTTCTTTGGGTTGGGAATATTTAAAAATCCTCTCTACCAGCTAATTGAAAGTATACAAAAAACTGTTGTTAGTTGTAGCCGTCCTACAGTACTATCAAAGCCTAGATATTATTCCTCCTCTCTGGTGGTAATTTTACATCCTTTAACTAACCTCTCACTAATCACTCTGCCCCTTTCCCCTCCCAGCCTCTGGTGACTGCCATTCTATTGTCTACTTCTGTGTGACCAACTTTCTTAGCTTACACGTATGACTAAGAACATGTGGTATTTCTCTTTCTGTTCCTGGCTTATACACTTAACATAATGTCCTCTAAGCTCATCCATGTTGCCATGAATGACAAGATTTCATTCTTTTAATGGCTGAATAGTATTCCATTGTGTATACATGTCACATTTTCCTTATTCATTCAACTGTTGATGGACACTTGGCTATTGTGAATGGTGCTGCAATAAACATTACTCCAGTTAGAATGGCTTTTATCAAAAAGACAGAAAAATACCTTGGTTTTTGAAATATATTTCTAACTGTTCTCCCTTGTTTTAGTCTCGTTCCCAGAGCCCTCTCTTCCACATTGTCTTCAGAGTGGAAATTTACTACATTTTTCCTCTTCTCAAAGCCTTTAATGGCTCCCCAGTGCCTGCAGAATAAAGCTCCTTAGTATAGGACATGAAGCCTTCCCTGACATGGCCTCCCCCTGGCTCCCTCCTGGCTGCCTGCCATTCCTGCCATGCACAGGCATTTTATGTTCTAGCAATACACGCACAGTATTCTGCTTCATGCTCCTTTGCCTTTGCTTTTCTCTTTTGCTTGGAATGCTCTTCCCTCTCCGTGCCCCTCCTTTTTTCCCCAAGCATCACTTCCTTAAGGAAGTCCTCCCAGCCATTTCAGACTGATTACATGCTCTTCCTCTAAAAACTGTGTAATCCTATCGAGTCTTGCACTCACTGTACTGTATTGATGTGTACTTCTCTTTCTCCCTCATCTACTTGTGAACTCCTCCAAGGCTATGTCTTATTTATATTTGTATTAACCAGGGTCAAGCATAATGCCTGGGACATACTTAGTACTCTAAAAGTATTTTGTTGTATAAATGACCCAAATGATCTTTAACTGTCTCCTGAATGACTAATACTAGACAGCATCTGTTTGGTTTTCGACTAGAGTCTGGAAGCAATAGGAATCTTCATTTAACCATTGGACCTAGAAATGTAGGAACCCACAGCCTGCCAGGCTGAATGCACCTGAAAGCCTCAGGAAATCTTGTCACTGTGCATTTTATTATGTGACTACAACTTGAACTGAATAGAGAGAAATGAATCCTGGCCAGCACTGAGCATTGTGCCAGGAATAGAACAATGGGGCCATTGCAGTCAGTGGAACGAAAGGTTACCATGGTGCCGTCAGGGAGTGTTCTTGAACTGTGGCTGGACCATATGCTTCATTCTACCATAGCCACTGCTCCATGCCACTGAATGGAGAAGACTTTGGCTTTCTGTATCTGTGGAAGAATGTGGTGTACCCCTTATTTCCTAAACCTGTCTCTGCGAAAAACTGCTTGCCCTTGGATCCCTCAGCAGAACAGTGAATGTGATTTCAGCCCCTTGGCTTTCTGTATCTGTGGAAGAATGTGGTGTACCCCTTATTTCCTAAACCTGTCTCTGCGGAAAACTGCTTGCCCTTGGATCCCTCAGCAGAACAGTGAATGTGATTTCAGCCCATCGCAGCTGCTCAGTAAATGTCATCTGATACAGAGTGCCGCAGCCGGGTGACCCAACGAGG
>NW_007727463.1:36477-37615 GCF_000696425.1 Galeopterus variegatus | reverse complement strand
TCGCAGCTGCTCAGTAAATGTCATCTGATACAGAGTGCCGCAGCCGGGTGACCCAACGAGGGCTGAAAGCACCTCAGGTGGTCTTTACCATCATGCCGCTCATGCACAGCACATCCTAATTGTCCCAGTTGCAGTATCTCTAGTTATGACTTTCATTCCTCTAAACTTAAGCTAGGTTGATAGCACTGAGTGCAAAGTCAGAGGTGTCAACTGAATAATAAACTCTTTTCCTATGTAACTGTGTGATGTTATGTTTTCTACTTAAGGGGAGGATGAGAGCTGAGTAGGACTGCAATAGAGAGCGAAGAACACAATGCGCTTCTAAGATGTGAATGACATGCTGCTGAAATAGACAGTCCACTGTTTCCTTTCCTATTCAGAGGGAGACCTTTTTACACCTTCATACCAATGAGATTCTTACTGTGCAATTAAAAAACCCCACAAAGACAAAACCTTTGTTTTGAATGTAAACCTGTGGGCAAGAAGATGATCTCACAATCTGCGATATAAAAGCTCGGCTCTTGATCTTGGATGTTTCCCAGCTAAGCACATTCAGAGTGTCTTTGCTGGCAATGGAAAGCCCAAAGTGCCAGCAGCCTCCACACTGTGATTTAGTGAAGGGAGTGACAGAGTATTTTTGTCAGAGGAAGTGGTTCTCTGCTTAGTCTCAATATTTCATAAAAGGCTCATTGCAGCAAATTTTTCATTTGGCAGCATCTGCTGTGCTATCATCTTGATAACTTCACATTAAGTAACACTGACACTTCAAGGTCAAGTGAAAGTCAAATTGACATGATGAATATTCAATTGTCAGCTATTGTTAGTCCTATATATTTTTTAAAAAAGCCTTTTTTTTTCTGTAAAGATGCAGGCAAAGCATGTAATAAGCAGTGTTCGTAGGAAAAGGAAGTTATAGAAACCCTGAAGTCATAGGGCAAATAAAAAAGTTCAAGGCTTCAGATATGTGTGGGAAAACCACTAGAACGAATACTGCACTTGATTCTGACACTGTTGATTTTGGACAAATCATTTAAATGATAGGTCTCAGTTTCCCCAACTGTAAAATTAGGAGAATGAACTACATAATTGTCTTGGTCTTTTCTCTTATTCCTAAGTAATAACTTTTCTAGGTGTCATG
>NW_007727463.1:34310-35257 GCF_000696425.1 Galeopterus variegatus | reverse complement strand
CTCAGCCAGTGAGCGGGAACCAGTCTGTATGTGGGATCCAAACCCTTGGCGGGAGTGCCGCCGCGCTTCCCAAGCGGCGCACTATCGCAGTGCGCCACCGGGCCGGCCCATGAGTTTTTTTTTTTTTTTCTGCTGATCACTTAAATAGTAGAATAGGCAGCAGTTTCTTAAGTGCATGGATTGAATAAAATGGGAATCACAATGAGACTTAAGGTTAGGAAAAGAGCCTGCAGTGTGCAGGAACTAGATGAAACGAAACTTGGCTTGTTTACAATCCCAATGGAGAGTAGTGGGTGCTGCAGTAATAAAGGGCCTACATTGGAATTGTTTCAGAGGTTGTGAGATCATATGTGGCTTGTGTAACCTAGTGGCCAGAGGGTGGGATATCAATGTCCAAGCTTGAAATGACTGTGAAACATTCACTTCTGAGCAGTCTTGGAAAGTAAGGTATTCTATTTAAGGATAATGTAAGTATTTGTTTCTGGAATTCTGCCCAATAACGCAGAACACGCAAAAAAGGTCTTAGGGTAATTTGATCAGTGTTTCTGTAAAAGAACACCAAAGCCTCAGATTCTGTTACTGGCAAGGCAGAAAATGCATTTTAAGGGAAAACAATACGTTTCATGGGTTGATGGCTCGGCTTAGAAGGGGCTTGGGAGAGTTACTGACAGCAATTAGGAACAATGATTAATGCTAGCCTAAACTTCTGGGAACCATGCCTGCACATGCTCATCAGGGTGTGTTGGTGTCTGCAACATGTTGCTTTTTGTTTTGCCTCCGGAGCCTGATGCATTTTGCTTGAGGTTCTTATTATTGTCTATTGGCCTTGTTTTTTTTTTTTTTTTTTTTTTTCCTTTTTGTCTTTTTTCGTGTCCAGCAACGGATCGCAACCCTCAGTGTCACGCCCGTACCGGACCGGGACTGGCAACGGGATCGCAACCCTCAGT
>NW_007727463.1:27544-33398 GCF_000696425.1 Galeopterus variegatus | reverse complement strand
CCTCTCTCAGCCAGTGAGCGGGAACCAGTCTGTATGTGGGATCCGAAACCTCGGCGGGAGCACCGCTGCGCTCCCAAGCGGCGCACTGTAGCAGTGCACCACCAGGCCGGCCCCATATTGGCCTTGTTTTTGAGCACTAACATGAAAAGACATCCTCAGAAACACATTTTTCCTCACTTGGTTGTCTCACACAGTATTCACAATTGCGTTTCTAGAGGTATATTTACCTTTCTGGCATTTCGCTTTGGGTAATTCACAGAAGTCTGTGTCCATAATCGTTTTCTATAGCTGGTGTGTTTTTCTTGGATGCAATATTGGTAACCACCATAAAAATGATGAGACCATGCCTATGTATCAGCGGACCTTGCCCTCTTTGGTCTAGGGATGGGGGGTGCTGGGGAATGTGAGAGCTGGGAGATTAAAAGTAGATTTTAGATCCCTCCTGTGAACTTCTCAGTTCAAGATTTTGTTTACACTGGTCATATTGAGTGACTTCTGGTGGGGGATATTGTTGGAGAAGTAGGGAGCAGTTTTATAGTTGGCAAGATCTATCTAACATCCACTGGGCTACATTTATTAGCAGACTTGCCTTGCAGTTCCAGGTTCAGTGAGATAGACAAGACTAAGCAGTGCCTCTGCTAGTTCCAGTTTCTCAGGCTAACCTGGGTTAGTTAGGTTCAGTGGGCAATGAAGACCTTGGGCAGAAAGTAGGAGACAACTACTTGGCTTCAGGTCAAAGCCTTTTTCTTTGGCTGCCTTTGCTGCTGTTGAGAAGCCAGGGGTCATTTTGTACTGCAGTGGTTAGAAAACTATGACTCATGAACAAAATCTGTCTTGCTGTTTGTTTTTATAAACAAAGTTTTAACTGAACATAACCATGGTCATTCATTTACATATTGTCTATGGATGCTTTTGCATTCAAACAAGAAAGTTGAATAGCTGTAAAAGAGATTGTAAGATCTGCAAAGCATAAACTATATACTATTTGGCCCTATATGGAAAGTTTCTTGACCCTCACTGTAGTCCTTTGTAGGTAATCTGCTGTTGAGATCTTCTCTTAGTCTTTGGTGTTCTTGTAGTGTTGTTAAAAGGAGTTTAGATGTGAATCTTTTATATTTTTTTCTGCTTGAGATTTATTATTTTCTTATTAATTATCTGCCATAAACTCTTTGACTATTGTCTCTCCTCCATCTCTTTTCTCTTCTTGAAACTTTGATGAAATTTATGTTAGAATTTCTCATTCTGTTCTCTATTCCTCTTAACCTCTTTTATATTTTTCACCTCTTAGATACTCTGTGTTGTATCCTGGATATTTTTACAGATTTGTTTTCTGATTCGATCTTCTTACTCCTTATTGGCCTATCAAGATTTTCTACTACTTCATGATTCAGTTTTGGAAGATTGTATGTTTCTAGGACTTTGTTAATTTCTTCTAGGTTACCCAATTTGCTTGTGTATGATTGTTCATAACAGTCTCTTCTGATCCTTTACATTCAGTGGTGTCAGTTTTAATGCCTTCTTTCATTCTAATTTTTAAAGTTTACTTGGTCTTCTCTCTTTTTTATTTAGTGCGGCTAAAGTTTTGCCGATTTTATTTATCTTTTCCAAAAGTGAACTCTTCATTTTGTTGATCTTTTCTGTTGCTTTTCTAGGACCTATTTCATTTATTTCTGCTCTGATCTTTGTTATTCCTTTCTTTCTACTAACTTTGAACTAGTTTGTTTTTCTTTTTCTAGTTCCTTGAGGGGTGAAATTAGGTTTTTTATTTGATATATATATTTTTCTTCATGTGAGCATTTATGGCTACAAACCTCCATCTTAGAACAGCTCTTGCTGCATCCCATAAATTTTGGTAGGTTGTGTTTTCATTTTCTTTTGTTTCAATATATTTTTAAATTCCCCTTTTGATTTCTTCTTTGACCCACCAGTTTCTCAGGACTATGTTGTCTAATTTCCACATTTTCGTGAATTCCCCAGGTTTTCTCCTGTTATTGATTTCTAGTTTCATACCATTGTGGTTGGAAAAGATACGTGATATTTTCATCTTTTCAAATTTGTTAAGACTTGTTTTGTGGCCTGACATATGATTTACTTTGGGAAATGTTTTGTGTGTGCTCAAGAAGAATTTGTATTCTGCTGTTGGATAGAAGTTCTGTATATGTCTGTTAGGTACATTTGGTCTAAAGTATAGTTTAAGTTCAATGTTTTTTTACTGATTTTATGTGTGGATGATCTATCTACCTATCCATTGTTAAAAGGAACAAAGGATTTACAAAGCAGCCAGAAAACAATTAAGTAAATGGTATTAGTATGTACTTATCTATCAATAATTACTCTGAAGGTAGGTAAAATAAATTCTTAATCAAAAAACATAAAGTGGCTGACTAGATAAAAAAATAAGACCCAACTATATGCATCTTACAAGAGTCTCACTTCAACTTTAAGGACACACATAGACTGAAAGTGAACAGATGGAAAAAGATACATAATGACATAAATATAATGGTAAAGGGGTAAATTTTTAAAAAGGATATAACAACAATAAATATATATGCTCCCAACATTGCAGCACCCCAATATATTAAGCAAATATATATGTATGTGTGTGTGTTTATATATGTGTATATGTGTGTGTGTGTGTATATATACATTTGTATATATACACACACACACATATACACACATATATACACACACATATATATACACATATATATATACACACACATATATACACATATATATACACACACATATATATACACGTATACACACACATATATATACACGTATACACACACACTCACGTGCACACACACACACACACACACACATATATCTGAGGGAGTAATAGACAGCAATACAATAATAGTGGGGAACTTCAACACTCCAGATCTATTTTCTGATTCACCAATTCATCAGTTATGTCTAATCAGCTGTTAAATCTATCATGGAGTTTTCAATTTCAATTATTACTTTTTTTTTTCAGGTCTAGAAGTCCTATTTGACTCTTCTTCAAATCTGCCTGGTTATTCATATTTTCACATCTCTTTTATTTCTTTAAAAGCATCAAGCAGGGCCGGCCCGGTGGCGCACTGGAGAGTGCGCCGCTTGGGAGTGCGGCGGCGCTCCCACCGAGGGTTCGGATCCCATGTGGAGACCGGTTCCCGCTCACTGGCTGAGCATGGTGCGGGTGCAACACCGAGGGTTGCGATCCCGTTGCCGGTCAGTAAAAAAGACAAAAAGGAAAAAAAAAAGGAAAAAAAAAAAGCATCAAGCATACTTACTTTAAATTCTATGCTGCTAATTCTAATACACGAAGCCATTATAGGTCTGATTCTGCAGTTTTACCCTTATTGAATTACAAAGTGCTTGTTGCATCAAGCATACTTACTTTAAATTCTATGCTGCTAATTCTAATTCACGAAGCCATTATAGGTCTGATTCTGCAGTTTTACCCTTATTGAATTACAAAGTGCTTGTTTACTTATGAGTTATACACACTATGATGAACTCAATTTCCTTGTGTCTTTTCCATGGAAATTTTTTGAGCATTTTATCTGGTGTTCAGGACATGTAACATATCATACCACCAGAGAGAGTTAATTGTTCTAAACCATATTCTCCATACCAGCTATACCAGAGTTCCCCAAATGTTGCAAGTTATTGAACACTTGTTTTGATATTAAATTGCCTATCATTTCCTGGAATATCTTCTTGCTTTTGATTTGAACCTTGAAAGGGGGAAGGTGAATCTTACATTCTCCCTGAGATCCAAAGAGATATAATAAAAGCTGAGAAACATTTCATATCCAGAAGTTTTGTTTGGTTGTTTTTCAAATCTGCTTCATTGCAATTCTCCTACTTCCAACATTCCTCAAAATCATATGTAAAATCTGCATCACCTTATTCCTTAAATCTTTTCCAGATGATTATTTTTGGTTCTTCATGCAAATTCCCCTGCTCTCTTGTGGACAATGACATCTGGTATAACTCCTTCTATTTTACCTTGTTCCTAAAGTCTACCTTGTAATAATCATTCCCATTCACTTACTAAAGACTCTGGGTCTACCTCATGGTCTTTTATTCCACTTCTAGTTCTGACCTCATCTTGACTGACTTTAAAATCTTCTCAGATTTTTGACTTTTTAAAAAAAATAACCTTCTCAATCACTGTACTACAGCTGCCCACTTCCATAATAACAAGAAACTTCTCCATCTTGGAACTCATAAAGCTAGATATTTTTCTTTTTGATTTTCTTGATCAACTCCCTGTCCATTTAGTTTTCTTACTAAGCCATTCCTGGTATATCAATTCTTTGACCTCATTGAGATCTCCATTCTATTTATTTTCTACTATCAATGTTTTAAACATTTCTTATAATTTTTTAATTATCTCTGCATCCATCTCATGTTTTATAATTCAGGACTTCAAACACTGCTTTACTAATATCCTAAGCTGAGTTGCTGCATTTTCTTTGTATTATTCTCATGTGGCAAAACCTCAGTCCTAGATGAAACAAAGTGCCCACATTCTCTACTTCCATACCTGGGCTGATGAATGTTCCTGAAGAAATATCATGATTTCCCCCTTGATAGTGGCTGACTAGATTATTTGGACTAATTTATCTTGCTGGAAATAACTAAAAATGCTGGCTATAATGCTGGCTATAATATTAGTAGTATCTCTTTTAAAACACTGAAAAATTAAAAATATGTTAAATAATTACCATAGCAAAATTTAAAGAAAAATGGAAACTCAAATAAGTGAGTTGAACACTGGTGCCATTTGAACCAGAAGGTATTTTCTAATGTGTGAAAAATTACATTTTGGCTTGGTGGTCCCATTGGGATAATAACTTAAGGCCAGGGCCAACTCAAATGGGAAATCTAAGAGACTGTCCCCATATTAAGCCATAATACCAAAGTGCTAGGCTGTCAAGGAAAAGGTGAATTAGAAAGAAACTGCTGGAAAGGTTGTCTTGAAACTATACAGAGAAGTGGAAATAAGGGAAGGAAAAAAATTACTCTCTGAAAAGTTGTGGCCACAAGCTACACTTTGTGCAGATTTGCAGGCTGAGTTTACATATTTTGGGGGGGGAGGGGTCTAGGGAAACATTAAGCCATGAATTTGTTTTAAGGTGGTCTGCCCTTGGTTTTCAGGCAGAAGTAAATTTAGATTCTCTTTGGAGGAAGATAACTATGTTCTAGTCCTTGAGGGATCTCTGAAAGTATTTTTCAGAGAAAGTGAAAAGTATATAGTCAAAAATAAAATCAAGTACACAAAGCAATAGAAAATCATGAAATGAAAAGATTAGGAATAACAGATAAGAAACAGGTCTACAAAGACTTCACATATTAAAATAATTGGATACAAATTATAAACATCTATGCTTACTCTTTTAAAGAAACAAGTGGCAAACAAAAGAAACTTTAAAACTTGGCCTAATAAACTTGAAAAAGAGCCAAGTAGAACTTTTAAATATGAAAAAATGCTAATCTAAATTAAACTCAATGTCTGGCTTTAAAAGCAACTAATTCATAGAACTAATAAGAGGGAGAATGGAAATATAGATGAGAAAAAATATATAGAATGAATCATAGAAAGACAAAAAGGAGAAAGTTACAAAAAGATTAAAAGTCATAGAGGAAGATATGAAGGAAGGTACAAGGAGAAAGAGAAAGGGGACAAAGAAGATATTTGAAGAAATGATTGCGAATTTTGCAGAACTGATGAAATATACCAACCTAAATATTCAAAAACCAATCGAATTTTTTTTTCCTTTTTGTCTTTTTTACTGACCGGTAACGGGATCACAACCCTCAGTGTCGTGCCCGTACCGGGGACCAGCAA
>NW_007727463.1:25068-26752 GCF_000696425.1 Galeopterus variegatus | reverse complement strand
GAAAACAAAAATTTCAAAGCAGCCAGAGAAAAATGTCAGACTACTTTCAAAGGAGCAACACAAGCTGATTGCTGACTTCTCAAAACCGTCAATGAAAGCCATAAGTCACTGGAATAATAGCTACACATTTTTGAAAGAAAATAACTGCCAACTTAGAGTTCTATACCCAGAGAAAAATCTTTAAAAAATAAAGATGAAATAAGGTCATTTTCAGATAAATGAAAATAAGACATGTTCACTATCAGCATATTATCACTAAACGAAATTCTGAAAAAGAATGTGAGCCCAAATAAAAAGCCTACAATGAAACAAACAGAGAGCAAAGAAAGTGATAAATACATGAGTAAATGTAAGTGAACACTAACTTTGTAAAATAATAATAGTGCATTGTGGAGTTAAAACATAGTATTAAAATACATAATAATAACAGTTTGGGTTGGGTGAGTAAATTCAGGGAAAGTACTCTATAATCCTTTATTAAAGGTATTAATAAACTTTAGAAATATTTTTAAATTATAAATATGTTTTATATACATTTCTGTATGTATGTTATATTTCAAAATAAAGTAAAAAGGAAATCTTTCTTTTAATCCAATGATTTGACCCACTACAAATTTATGGTCTTCACCTTGAGTCAACAGGGCTTTCAACGCATCTTGGCCGTTCTACCTGGTTTCCATCATCATGTTGCTCACATTCCCCATGGACACTTATTCAAATATTATTCAAACCACTCTAATGTCTTGCTTTTCCCCTGTTCCCAAATTTCTCTCATCCTCAGCACATAACTTTTCCTCCTAATTCATACAGCATACGGCAGTCATAAAATGAGAGCTTCTTCAACTTCCTGGCACAAAACCAAAAATTTTCTGGACATCAGAATCAATGCTTGCCTAATTTTCTGCTGTGTAAAGACTGAGCTGTCCCTTCTCCAATCTAAGACTGACCCTTTATTTCTTCTTGGGAATTTTATTCTCTCTACTCTCCCCCATTCACTTGCCTATGCAACATCTCTCTCTTTAATGGACAGTAAACATGCTCAAGTTTAAATACCATCTGTCAACACACACACATGTGCACACACACCCTTGACTCTAAAGTTTCATTCTAACAGCAACAATCCTATGTCTTTCTCTTTCATAGCTGAATTTCTTAAAAGTATTTTCTCAACTCTCTGTCTGTTTCTTTACTTCCTACTCAATCTGCTAGAACAGCAGTTTTCAACATTTGATTTCAGGACCACTTTTAGACTCTTGAAAATTACTTATGACTTCAAAGAACTCTTGTTTAGGTGGATACCCACAAGGTATTACCTATTCTGAGATGCTCGGCTTCTCTTTCCAAATGGATAAACACTCTATCCTATCCATTTTCACCTAAGAATGACTATCACAAGAGCAGAATTTGTCATTAATCTTGGTCTCCTTGGTACCTGACTCAGAACTTGATACTCTTTCAGGTTATTATCAATCTTATGTGGTTATTTTCCTGATCTAATTCTTTTGGTGAAAGTGAAAGAGTTGGCTATTTCAGCCAAGTTTCTTTTTAAGTTTCTTTTTTTAGGTGCTTTTTGTAGATTTTTAAAAAATGAAAGAATAGTTTATAAAAGGGAAGTACAAACCAATTCACCCTACTCCTTGGAATACATGAAAAAGACAAAAAAAAAAAAAAAAAAAAAAAAAAA
>NW_007727463.1:17801-24572 GCF_000696425.1 Galeopterus variegatus | reverse complement strand
AAAAAAAAAAAAAAAAAAAAAAAAAAAAAAAGTCCAATTTCACACTCCAGCTGAAATCTGTCCTATATTTGAGAAAATTGCCCCAGGTGTCCACAGTGAAACTTCTGTTTGAGATTCTAATATGCCAAATATGATTTCTCAGGAGATGGTTTTTTCTCTAAGAAGTCACTGAGAAAAAGCTTTGTCAATAGCAATTAAAATAATGCTGAGGTACAATATTATTATTCTGGCCAAATGTAGTGGTTTTATTCCATCTCCAGGAAAAGAAAGAGATCTGTAAGGATGCCCAAGTAAGGCAGAACCGATCAGGTACGCACACCAGCTGAAAGCAAGTTCGTGATGGTTTTGTTGTAAGACCATCTGCCCCTTGCCTCTGCTGAAAGGAGATTTGGTTTTTTGTAACTTTAATACCTCAGAGCCCTTAAAAAGAATATATAAGACAAAATGACTTGCAGTAAATTCTATTATATGTATGAATAGTGCTGTAGCCAGACTCGAGTCATTTCACATGTTATATTTGAACTAATGCTAGGTAGGCGGCTGCCGGTCCTAAGGACATTGTGTGTGTGTGTGTGTGTGTGTGTGTGTGTGTGTGTGTGTGTGGTCTTTGACAGGGAGGATGGGTGGAAGACAGTGGGGGCTGAGGTGGGGGCAAAGCTGGGAAGAAGTACATCTCAATAGTCCTTGCAGATTTAGTCTCTGGGCCATCCTGGGAGACAATTAGCCACATTGATTTAGATGTCACAAATGGGATGGTGTAAAATGGGATGGAACATAGCTGGTGGTAGTGTCTTGGTAAATAAAAATTTGGTGATTAATGCCACCTAAGAAGTTACCTGCTTTAAAAAGTAAAATTAAATTGAAAGGATGATTTCATTCTTTATAAGTACTCCTAGTTCAAATGAACAACAACAACAAAAAAATAGAACTTGCTTCCCATCTAAGTCTAATGTTAAATCTAAAATGTGGCATGAGAGGCAGAGAGAGCCTGCTTCCCTGCAAAGCCTCAAGCGAGCCCTTTGTGTGCTCCAGCTTTCATTGAGTACACGGGTTGCCCTAGTGATGAATGTTCTTCTTTGTGTGGTCTCAGCATTTTTTCTGGAGAGGCTGTTTTAATGAGAAGGTGAATAGAGGGGGCTTCTTTTGAAACTAGGATAAGAGGAGGGCCACTTCTGAAAATGCAAGCATAATGGTACCATTCCTTCTCATAGAGATCTGACAATCCCCAGAGACTCTCTCTCTCTCTCTTTCTCTCTCTCTCCCCCTTTCTCTTCTTTTATTACTAGGAAGCTTTCAGAAGCCAGATTTGGCTAAGTATTCTTTTGGATTGGCCTATGGTCTCAATCCCCTGGAATCTTCTTTTAGAAGTAAAGATAACCAATCAAATCTCAATTTGTCACTCTGGCCTCATCTTCTTTCCTCCCCAAAGGGACTATTCTTGATGTTTCAGGGAAGGACACACCCCTGCTCCTTTTTCCTACCTATTTTAAAATGCTGCACTTTTTCACATTTACCCACGCACTGAGAATTATGCCTCAGTCTGTTTGAACGAACACCCTTTCTCCTTCAGAATCCATTATGTGGGGCAGAAGTGGGAGGAAACCGTGTAATTGCTGTATTTTAGGACTCGCTTGGGGCTAGCACCGACTGAACACACACAGTAAACTCTTGATTATCCAGGCTGATGGAAGGAATAGTCATTCAGACCATACACATTGTTTCTATATGACTTTGAAATGTGTTATGCAATTTTTTTTTTGGAGAGCAGTAGCAGGTGGTTTACTTAGAATGATAATAGTGAAATTACTTTTGTGTTGCCTGGTGCTTTGGTAGGCAAAGTGGTCAGAGGCACCGTTCTCACCTGGCACAGACTCCCATTGCCTTCACCTTACCTGTTCCTTCTTATTTGCCTCTTCTCTTAGCAAAGGAACTCTTAGGAAACTAGTGAATGGGTAAGATTTACTTGACACATAACCAATTAAAGGAGCACACTGTCATATATTTACATTTAAATCGGAGTCAAAACCCCAAAGATAAGAAAACAAAAATTACTAATGTTTGCATGATATTCAATATTTGCATTAAAAGGGTGTTGTTTCATGAGGGTGGTTTTATCATTATTATTATTATTGTTTTGATGGAATGTATGTTTATGTGTTTTGTATACTGCTGTATCCCCAGTGCCAAGAACAGTGTTGTGAAAATAATAATTTTTTGTGGACCAAGTGAATAAAAAATCCTTATGATTTTAAAACACTTTTTCATATATGTACTTTTTTTCCTACTCCAGCAACTCTACTAGAATATAGATATCACAGTTATTATTACTAAAATAACTAATTCTTGGTTTATCTCCCCTTTTGTTTATATGTACCTGACTAAATTACATATAAACATTATCTGTAATATTTCTTATAAATTCTAATTCCCTATAAATTCTCAATGGATTATATAATAATGGAAGGTTTTATTTCATGGACGGTCTCACTGAACTTACGCTATTTTGCACTTTGCTGATTTGTCAGACAAAATTTTCATCATCTTTATGGAAACAGCTTTTCTTTGGAGATAAGTGACAAAGTGGTATGCTACTCAGAGGACATTAGTATCATCGGACCTAATCTGTCAGTGTGTGTGTGTGTATGTGCGTGTGAGATAAACCACTTTCTGCACAGCGTAATAGGAATCTCACCCCAGTTATGCTCCCTCCAGCCTACTTTTTAAAAATAGACTTAGCAAAAGATCTTTCAGATTGTGCCATGTTTGTTGAGAAAAAACCAGAAAGAGAAGGTCAAAATAGAATGGTGCCCCTTTTCCTTTGTGGTCCTCCCAGAGGAAGATGAGATGGCAACAGAGCATTAAGGTGGACGGCTTTGAATGCTATGTGAAAGGTGGAACTTGGTGTGGAGTTAGAAAGTCCCTGTGCATACGTGTTGTATAGGGGAGTGAGTTCATAACTGCTTGGTGCTGGAACCTGACCTGGGGTGATGACCAGCTCCCTCACTTACCAGCTTTACAAATGGAGCAATTTACTTAGGTCCTCTCAGCTTTTGTTTCCTCGTCTTTAAAATGGTGATAACAAAAGCATCTATTTCACTGGAAGAATTAAATTTTACTAAGTCTGCAAAGGGCTGAACTTCATACCTGGCACACACACACAGACATCATGACTCTGATTAAAGCTCCTTGAGCACCACCAGTGAGGCAAGAAGCATGCTGGGTAATTTCCCTATACTCTGTCATTTAATTCCTACATCAACCCATTTTTTTTCCCAGTGAGAAAACCGAGGCTCACAGAAGTTAAATAATATGCCCATGGTTACACAGCCATCAGGGTGTTGGGAATTTGGATCTGTATTTGCCTGTCTCTGTGTTATATCATGTGGCCTCCCTGGGGTTTCAGTGCCCAAACGAGTTGTACCTATGCCAAAGCTGTGTCCCCAATCATAAATACCTCACTTTAAGATGTTGGGGAGATAAAATGCAAGAGCAGTTATCAAAGCCAGGGTTTATTTAACTCTGGACACCTCTCCTCCTTCATGTTCTTTGGAGGCTATGCTTGGTACTCCACCATGGGGCTTGGCTGGCCTCAGCTGAAGTGACAACATTTCCTCAGGGTCCACCCTATTTGGGTTGTTATTCAACTAGGCCACAGCTGCTATCGCAGCACTTAACATGATCTGAAAATAAGTGTGTATTTGTGTGGTTCTCTGCCTGTTTAACTCACTGCACCGAGGTCTCTGAGAGAAGGGACTTTGCTTTGTTGACTGCTGAATCTGCAGCACATGGCACAGTGCGCAGACACGGGGGAGGGGGCTCGATAAATAGGCAATGGATCGGCAAACGAACAAGTCCAACTGTCCTGAGAACGCTGCAGTCCTGGGAGGCGAGCACGGTGTTGGAGCAATCCCGTTGCCAGGCTCAGTAGTAGATAAAAAGGTGGGAGAGGGGGTGGGGGAATACACGTTGCCTGAATTCTCTGCCTGTAGGTCAGCTTTGTGCCCTTTGATGGCAGGAGGGAGCTGTCCTGATTCTTTTGCCAGAAAATGAGGCCTTGAGGTATAGCCTGTGGCTAAATATGTCCCAGCTCAGTTTCTGTTTCATCCTCATTAACTTCACTTCATAGCTGGCCAGAGGGAAAGATTAATTTAGTGACCAAGCTTAATAAATAGATGCCTCTGGTCTTACATTTCATGCATTGCTCTCAGGCTGAGAGCCCATTGAAGTGCCAGTTTCAAGATGTCAAGGGCAGGCAGCTGGGCTTGAGGGATGTGCAGAGATATTTCTGTTGAGCTTTTATTCCTCAGCCCATCTTGCAATCACCAAAACTGCAGAGATGACAGGAAACGCCTTCCACATCCATTTCCTGTGCAACCTAAAAACCACGTTTTTGAAGCAGATTGCCTTTGTCAGGCATTGCCACATAGGTGGTTCTCGAAGCACATCGGGTCACGCTTGCCTCAGATGTATTGTCAGAAAATTTTGATTTTATTCACTGTATACACAGTTTTTGTGACCCCATGGCATCTGACATAGAAATCTGCAATCTCTTTCCCCTGGAATTCCTTGGAAAAATGTTTCCATTTCAGAGGAAGCTTGGTTCCAGGCAGCCGTCTCTAGAGAAAACTGCATCTGAGGTACTAGACAGTAAACAACATTGTGTCCCACAGGGTCTGAGGTGACCTGAGTAAGTTCTCGAGTGAGTCCACGGTAGTGGCCTAATCATTACCCTGTGTGTGTGTGTGTGTGTGCGTGCGCGCACACCCATGTCTATGTGTAATTGTAATGTATAATTAATACAGAGCTAAAATTAAACTCCTGGGTGAAGAGACTGGCAGGCCGAAGAGGCTGAGGAATATTAACCTCTAAGATACAGCTTGTTTACAGCAGTTCTGGGATCCCAGTGCTCTTAGTTTCCATGGGTTTCCTTTTTGTTAATGTTTCAGCCTCGAGGAATGAGGATTTTGTAGTTTAAACACCCTTCAACCACCTCACTTCCAAAAGAAACTTTTGTTTTATTTCATCTTGTCCTCAGGCCACTTAATTACTTAGGTTTTTCTCTCATGTGGGGAGATTGACTAAGCAGGAAGACACGGGACATCAGCATCACTTTCCTGGTGCAGTTCCTTCACTGTCTGTTGGCACTGACTTTGGACAAGAAGGTATGTGACGTGGGAGGACGTCCTGACTCTCGCTCACAAATACGGTTCAAAGCACTGTTCATGCTCCTTTTGACCTTGAAGAGAGGAGACCACTAGGCACAGTTGTTGCTTTTGATTATGAATGGAAGTTTGAATCTTGGAGCAGGTGTCCCTTGAAACAATTATCAAGGTAACAAAGCTTATTTTTATTTTTCAAACTTAGACATCACGTTAGCCTCTGTGTTATGAATTGTGCCAAATGTACATTACTGAAGAATATAGAGAAGAGATTGCTTTCACTTCTCTTCTCTAATTGATTGATACTCATTGACGGGCATGAACTATACAACCTTTTGGCAAGACATGGCTCCTTAACTTGCACGTTACCGTTGTCCGCACATCTCGTCCTCTATTCCTGCCCTGAGCCGAAAGCTCTGACATTTTCTACAAAAGATTATAGTCAAAGAAATTCTGCATGTCTGTTTCACCCCTTGATCTTGCTTTTCTCCATTTGGGCAATGATCTTATTCTTATTAGTTTTAATAACCTCTAGCTCTTGGTTTCAAGGAAGTTTTCTAGTCCACTCCCAGAGCATCATCTACACACTAGTCATAACAGCCTAGGATTCCCCTTGAATTCTAATGAGAGAGAGAGAGAGAGAGAGAGAGAGAGAGAGAGAGAGAGAGACCTATAGCCTACAGTTTGGTCCAATTAACTCTCTTTTGTAGCAGCAGCAGCAGCAGCAGCAAGTATTAGCTAATGTTTTTTGACCTTCTTCTCCATGTTATGCCTTTGTCACTGTGATCTTGAGCAAGCTAATAAACAACCCTGAATAAGGCTCCTCATTGTAAATGGGGATACAGAGCAAAGTTTTGTTTCGTTTTTTTTCTTGTCAAATTTGAAATATTTTTTTTCTCTTTAAATCATTTTTTTTTCTCCCGAAAAGCTTGTCTTTTTTTTTTTTTTTATTGGCTGGTTGGTGTAGGGATTAAATCCTGGACCTTGGTGTTATCAGCACTGCACTCTAACCAAATGAGCAACCGGCCAGCTTTACAGAAGCAAAGTTGAATCCTCAATGTGTATTAGAATTAGTAGAGCACCCAACACAGATGAAGACCTTCAATATATTTTCTTTTTTATGTCTTTCCTGAAGTAAAAAATCCAAGGCTAAAGTAGCAGAAATAACTTTGTTAGAATTGATCAGAACATATGTTTAACTGATTGGAAAGTCCACTTGACAAAATTGGTTTGAATACTACATCAAATCTGTTGGTATTGAATTGTTAACTCTGACAATAGAATTCTTTCTATATTGTAATTAAAATAACTGTTTTGAAAAGATTGAAAGAACTTCTTGGGGAATGTCTGTAATCATAATAGAAAATAAAGTACTAAAAATAATACCACAAAATATATCATTGGCTAAGTATGGTTGTTTATATGGTTATCATATTTATTTATAGTTATTATTATGTTATATTTATGATTGTGGTTATTAAACTGATTTATATTTATTTATGTATGGGTATTCAGAAAATTTAGAGAATCAAATGATAAATGGTAGTGGACCCAGAATGTCTATTAAGCAATCTGGTTGGAAGAAAGAGCTTGAGTTGGTTTTGATGTTATG
>NW_007727463.1:16302-17233 GCF_000696425.1 Galeopterus variegatus | reverse complement strand
CCAGAATGTCTATTAAGCAATCTGGTTGGAAGAAAGAGCTTGAGTTGGTTTTGATGTTATGTTTGCAGAGCAGGTCCACTTTTTTTACCCAGATTGCAGGCCAGGGATGACTTTGATGTTGATGAAAATATGGGGCTTGTCTTAAAGCTTCATTTGCATAGTAAGCCCAATATCATTAATTAACTGGTATGCTTTTCTGAGGTTTTGAATGTGTTGATGCAGACAGTGGCATAGCTGCATTTTGTTTTTGCCACCACTGTAGATAAATTCTGTCCAAGATATATTTAGAGTTTCTGTTAAAACAGACTTAAAAGTTGAATTTATTTAAAATGTAGAGTTAAGCTTAGACATGTGAAGAATTCAAACGTTGCCAATTTCACTCACCACTAATTCCTAGACTTGGAATAATTTTTCTTTTTGTGGAAACAAGGTGTTTGAAAAAGTAGTTGAGAATTACAAATGTGCTATCAGAGCTGTGCACGTGTTGTAATTTCCTTCCTAAGACACTATATGTTTTCAGGATCTGTGATGTTTGCTCACTTCAAGTTTGGATGTTTGAACAAGCCGAAGGTTCTCTAGCTCTGTTGAAGAGACAGTAAAATTACAGTTTTGTTTTTCATATTTTTTGAAAGGCACTGTTGGCATTTCAAAGGGGTAGTGATGCTCATCAGGGAAAAAGGATACGTCTTACATTTAGGTGGAATGCTTGTGTGATTTGACTTGAGGTCACTCTGTCTCCAAAACCTTTTTCATCTGTACACACAGTGCCTGAAACCCTCAAATATCTCACATCTTTGGGTGAAACCACTAAAATAAAAATGTGATCTGGGAGAAGTTGCAATATCTGTACTAAATCTGCAATCTCAGATTTATAGGGCTTGTCTCTATGTGACTATCTTGGAACCACATCTACATTTAACTTTGTGGATCA
>NW_007727463.1:0-14756 GCF_000696425.1 Galeopterus variegatus | reverse complement strand
GAGAGAGAGAGAGAGAGAGACTGAGTGATTGATTGAGAGAGTCAGTCCCAGAAATCACACAGATGAAGATCAAAGAATCAGATTTGTTATGCAGATAGAAGGTAGACATAGACAGGAACACTAGACTCATATGACAGCCACATGTGTTTGCTGACACTGAATTGGAGGAATTAAGAAACAGTAAGTGTTTAGAGCAGGACAAACATGGTTCTCTCTTTTCAGTTCCTTCTCCCAGACTCCCCAGGTAGACCATTTACTCCATGAGGAGGACCGAGTGAGAGGTGGAGCGATACCAGGGGTATTACTCTAGGGAGGTCCCCTACAGTTCTACTAGAATGACAAAAATGGTTTCTAGTGAATAGACTTTTAGCAATTAATAACTTTTATTCATAAGAAAAGGAAAACTAATTAGTAGCTTAAGCCAATAAAAGGGAGAATTTTAAAACTGGGTTCTGGAAAAGATAGACATTCAGGCATTGGGATGTGCAGAAACCAGGGCAGCTTGGAGAATATTGGAAGCAGGAGTAAATTCAAATGATTCAGCCATGACTTCCTTTAGCTTTGTGTGGTTCTGTTCAAAATTCAAATTCTTAGAAGTCTGAACCTCATTAGTTTAGTTTGGTTTAGGTGGCCACCCCTATAGTCGGGGAGTCTAGAGTGTAATTATTGATAATCTCATCAATATCACATGGGGTGGGAAGGAATTATTCACAGAAGGAATTTATGCTGGAGAAATTTTTTTTTTAAATTAGTGCAAGTATTACTCATTCTGAGTAGGTTCTATTATTCTGAAGAAAAGAAATCATAGTCTATAAATTTTATTAACATGGGATTATACCTATTTTCATGTAAAAAAATAGAATTTTTCTTTAAATTATCATCAGCATCACTTTAGAATGTCTCTATGGAACAATAAATTTATGTTCTAAGCCTCTCTGAAGTTGATATAAAAAGGTTATATGAAGGCCCTCTTTATAGGAACTATAAACATTTGAAGACAAAATTCATTGTGTAGTTTAGAAACACAAAACCCCTTTTCATTACAGAATTGTTAAGCATTTTAAAATATAATAATGAAGGTCATATAACCTATCATGTTTCTCCATTGCCTTGGCTTCTAGGAAACTCACTGGTTACATTTTTTTGTTTAATTATTAAAGGTCTCCTTAGTGTGGGTCTTTCTATTACACAGCTCTTGTGCTTTTATCCTCAATTAAATAGTATTTGGGCCTTTTACATTATAGCTAATTCAAGTTCCTTTTGGATGTAGGAGGGATATAAAATAAATTTGATTAGCTACATGACTGAAATGGTTTAATGTGGACACAGCTGAAATGGCACTGGGAAATGATATGGGATACTAAACATGGATTGGTTTCTATCTCTCTTGTCTAGATTGATACTCACAATGCATCAGTGGTTTTCCCAGAGTCCTGTGGTTTGACTGAACTTTATTACCTTCTCCAGCTTTAGGAGGTGTGTGTGGAGATGGGGGAGAGGAGAGGAACCGAGAGCTGACATAAAGAGAAGCTTTCCCGATAAACCTAATATCATCAATAAAAAGAGTTTCCCCAGCCCAGACAGCCCTGCAGCTTCAGAACACAGGCTGCGTATTCAGTAGTAAGGCTGTTCCTGGGTGAAAAGATGAAGTAAATTTTTTCTCTTCTCTGCTCTTGTGCTACTTCTCATTTTTGACAATCCATTTGGCACCCAGGAATCCCATATCTGCCCTAACCAAGAGGCACTCTCTGTTATTTTGATGGTTGATTTTAGGTGAAAACTTGACTGGATTAAGGAATACCTAAAGATCAGGTAAAGCACTATTCCTGGTGTGTCTGTGAGAGTGCTTCCAGAGAAGATTGGCATGTCAGTCAGTGGACTGAATGGGGAAGACCTGCCCTCAGTGTGGATGGGCACCATCCACTAGGTTGGGGGCCCGGATAGAACAAAAACAGAGGACAGGCAAGTTCTCTCTGTCTCATCTGGAGCTGGGACACCCTTCTTTTCCTACCTGTGGATGTCAGAACTCCAGGCTCTCTGGCCTTTGGACTCCAGGACTTAAACCAGAGGCTCCCTGGGTTCTCAGGACTTCAGCCTCTGACTGAGAATTATACTATCGGTTTCTCTGGTTCTGAGGCTTTTGGACTTGGACTGAGTCACGCTACTGGCATCCCAGGGTCTCCAGCTTGCAGACAGCCTATCGTGGGACTTCTCAGCCTCCATAATCAAGTGAGCCAATTCTCCTTCTCCTAATAAACCCCCTCTCATATGTCTCTATCTCTATCTGTCTGTCTGTCTGTCTGTCTGTCTGTCTATGTAGCTCCTATTGGTTCCGTCTCTCTAGAGAACCCTGACTAATAAATACAATTATAAACCTTACCCAAACTCTGGCTTTTCATCTGCCTCTTCAATTTTCTTTTTGGGTGGCAGAAAAACAATGGATCCCTCCTAGGCAATGCAATTGAATTTTTATGAAGGCATCTTAATGCCTAGAAAGGACAATTTGTGTGGGGCTTTTGAGCAGAGCAAAGTTGGTGGGAGTAGTTTAGAGACTAATGTCTTTGATAGGGTTTCCACATAGCCTGTAGCGGAAGCAACGTAGAGAGGAGGGTTAGCAACCAGGAAAGAAGGAAGGAATAATTTAGCAGGCATTTGCTATGATCTAGCACTATGTGCAGTGGTTTTCCTTTCATTATTTTGTTCAGTGGTGGGCCACATGTGATATATGTTTTCACAGATGTTTTCTGAGGCTGTCATGTCTTAGATCATTTAGGTCCTCAGATATTTTTCTCAAGTTGAGAGCCTTGTATTAAATTCATTATGATACTTTTCTTTGGGTTTCTGTAAAAGTAAAGCCTGTGACAAGGACTTGAGTGCAGGCAGTTTATTTGGTAGACGACCCCAGGAAGCAGGTGTGCAGGAGTGAGTGGGGTTATAGTCAGCATAAGATTGTAGTATCGAGGACATTGTTGTAGGCATCAAGGGCTTGATCCTGCTGAGACTTCATAAGAAATGTACAGAATGTTTTTGATGTTTGTCTGCCTGAAGGGCAGGAAGCTGGGGCATCTATCCACTGGCTCTCACTCTCCATTGGCAGATGATTTCCCTGAGGGTGTTAACTCCCCTACACTTCTGAACTGTGCCCAAGCATGGGCTGAATGGGTTCCTGAAGTATCAGAGAAGGCCCTGAGTGGAAAGCAAAAAGACATGCAGATTATGTTTGATGTGGGATGTGGTAAGAAGGTTTAATCTGAGATTTCACATATTGTCCACTGCAGTTTTCCTAAAATCAGAAGTGAACTAGGATGTGGAGTACTTAAGATGTCTGCTTGTGAAATAATAAGAAATATAGATAGATATAGGTGTAGATATACTGGTCTCTGCTCCCAATCTCTGTCACAGAGATCCTAAGACCTTAGTGATATACTGGGTTTTAGGAGCAACTTTTGTTCTAATGAGGCGACTCTTGGTGGGCTCCTGGGTGGAGGCTGGATACCAGCAAGACTAAGCGATGATTATAAGCTTGGGGCTTTCAGCCCCAACCCTCATTCTCTGGAGAGGGAAGAGCTGGAAATGGAGTTAGTAATTGATTATGGCGACATGATGAAGCCTCCAGAAAAATCCTCACACTATGGGGTTTGGAGTGATTCTAGGTTGGTAAGCACATCAGTGTGTCAGGAGGGTGGTCCACCCCAAGTCCATGGGGACAGAAGCTCCTGTACTCAGGACCCTTCCAGACTTTGCCTTATGTATCTCTTCATATGTCTGTCCATCTGGGTTCTTTATTATATCCTTTATTAATAAACTGGTAAACATGAGTAAAATGTTTCCCTGAGTTCTGTGAGCCACTCTAGCAAGTTAATCCAACCAAGGAGGGGTTCATGGGGACCCTTGATTTATGGCATATCAGTCAGAAGTGCAGGTCACAACCTGGGCTTGTGACTGGCACCTGAATTGGGGGCTGTTCTGTGGAACTGTAGGACTCGATGCTATCTCCATGTAGATAGTGTCAGAACTGGATTGAATTATAAAATACCCAGTTGATGTCAGCTGGATAATTGTTGGTTGGTGTGTGGAGAAAACCACCTGCACATCTGGTGTCAGAACTGTAGCGTTGACTGGTGTGTGACTAGAGGGGGAAAAGTTTGTTTTTTCCTCTTATGCTGCTATAATACTTACTCTGGTTTATTCATCACTCCTTTTGCCCATTCATCTGTATTTATCCATCTATTCAACCAAATGCACTTATTTAGCACCCATTGTATTCCAGACACTGTACTAAGCATTAAGGACACAATAGGAAAGCAAGATGTGATCCTCCTCTTTAAGGAGCATATATTTCATAGAGGAAACAAATGAGTTCATAAAAATTAGCAGGAGTCAATAAAAGATTCTATAAAAACAAATAGCAGGGACACTTAGTCTTGGAAGAGTCAGAGAAGACTTTTCTTTCTGGAAGAAACAGAATATAAGGTGGATCAGAAAGCCTGGCAGCGGAGCCTGTTAGGTTGTACTGTGACTGGTCTTGCAGTACTCAATACAGGTTAGCTGAATTGGTTGGAATTCTATTAAAATTTAGCCTTTAGCAATTTCACCAAATTATCATGAAGTGTTAGAATTAGTTTTCTGCCATAGTTTGAATATTCAGCTGGGAAATTATTGGTTGATTAAGTTAACATTTTCATTCTATGGCTATCTTTTTCTCAACTGCCATTTCTTTTTTTTTTTTTGGCTGAATGCACGCCTTTGCTGAAAAACCAGAAATAATATGAATACAGCGACCTGAGTGTTGCTGATTGTCAAACTTGTAGGCAACTTTGAAGTGAGGAAGTGCCAAAGAAAAAGCCCTTCAAGGAGGCAGGGATTAATTAGGAATTGCAAACTGTCTGCTATGAACAAGGACCAAGAGGTTTCTTGCTGTGTAAGTGGATTTCCTAGGTTTGCGTGATTTGGAGTTTAAACAAGAAACAGTTTTGGCTGTTGATGTCATGCTCCAGAATGCCCAGATGTACTCTCCCACAGGGCAGTCTCAAATGGAGCCTGTTTAGCATTGCTTGCTGCTGAGAGCAGCTTCAGCTTGCTTCTGAGGTGTCACTTTCTGCCTACTGTGGGAAATTCTTCCCAAATGGTCCCTGGCTGGCATCTTGCCCCAGCTAAAATCGATGTGGTATAGTCCTTTGAATCTGGGCCTGGGTCCAGCATATCAGGAGCATAATTCTCATGTGGCAGAGAAAGATGCACACAAGGGAGCTGCATGACATTATCACTACAGTCACTTACAAACCTAAAGTGGCAGGATTATATGGAAGAATGGACATTAGTTCTCATGATCATCTCTCTTGCTTTCCTATGGAGAGAAGATTCCCCGGGCATATGTGGAGAAATTCATTCATTACTTAATTCATCTTTTCAAAAATATTTCTTAAGTTCCCATAATGTGCTGGGCTCTACGAGGAGCTGGGCATATGGTAGTAAACAAGATACGGAAGGCCCCTGCTCTCATGGAGATTACATTTCATGGGGGGTGAGGCAGACATAAAATTATATCTCTTATATCTCTTTCCAAATGTCATCTCCTTAGAAAGGCCATTTCTTACCATCCTATGAAATACCCACTCCATCCCACCCATTTACTCTCTTTTCTCTATAATTTACTTTCATTTTATTTGGGTTTACTTTATAAATTTTATACTGACTTCTTGAGCTGGATGCTTAACACATTATTTTTCAATTTTTCCCCCAAAACATAAGTTTAAGATTGTGAATTCATCTCAAGTATGACATCAGATGTATCCCACTAATTCTGGCATATAGTATTTTTAAAAAGTGCTGTTGAATTCTATTTTTTCCTTCAAATTTCCATTATGATTTAATCTTTGAACCACAGATTATTTAATACTTGTGTTTTAAGATTTTCAAAAGTATGGGATTTGAAGGTTATTTTGCTGCTTATTTCTAATTTGATTGCACTGTGGTCAGAGAATGAGGTCTGTGTTATGTCAGTGCCTTGGTGTTTGTTGAGCCTTGCTCAGTTGTATTGAATTTGATCAATTTTTGTAAGTGCTTCGTGTTTAGTTAAAAATAATGTATGTTCTCTAATAGTTAGTGCTTGATATTATATATGTCTACTAGATTACTCTTGTTAATTGTGATATTTAAATCTTCTCTGTCCTCAAAATTTTTATTCATTTGATTTCTCAGTTTCAGAGAGAGTTGTATAAAATTCCCTCATTAGGACTGTGTATTTTTGATTTCTCTTGGAAATTTTTTCCTCATATTTTAGTTTATGTATTTTCAAGCTATGCTGTTAGGTGCTTACAGGTTAAGCATTATTGTGTTTACAATGAATTTTCTTTATTATTATGAAATGTCCCTCCTTTTCCCTGGCAATACAAAAAAAAAAAAAAGTCTTAAAGCTCTATTTTTTCCCTCTAATATTAAAAATGTGACTCCACCTTTAGGAAGTCTTTTCTCAAAATAACTTTCTACATAATTTCAGTTTTATTTTGTGGATGTTTTATAGTTGTGTTTTTTTCTTGTTACCACATATAGGTTGACTTTCAATGAGCTATATAATAGTCTCAGTTTTGTGTTTTTTTCAATAGTCTCAGCTTCAACAATAATTTTATTTTGATTATTTGTTTAGTTGGACTTTTCTGCCATCATAAATTGTGCTTTTTATTTATCCCACTTTTTCTTGCTTTGCTTCTAGTTCTCTTAAACTTCTATTAAATCAATAAAGTTTTTTTAAAAAATGTATTTCTTCTGGGTTTCCAATAATGCATTCTATTTTTAATCTTTAAGGCTTTTTTTCTTAAAATTTTAACATGCATTCTTAAGAAAATATAAATCTAATCAAACTCTCTGGCAAATTTTCTGCCCTTATACAATACAAAGGCTGCTAAATGTCCTAGTGTTGATTACCTCTCCCATATTTAATGCTAATGTTGCTTGGTTATATCAGTTCTATTTTTGTGTAAGGTTGGCTTCTCCAAGAAGTAGAAACCAAGGCAGAATTAGATATGTAAGAGATTTATTGAAGGAAATGAAAGATAAAGAAGGAGGTAGCAGGGTAGATAGGGCAAGACTCAGACCATCATGAAGGATTGACAACTATGAAAGGAGAGGTGGAAGGAAGGACTGGGTAGGAAGAAACTTAGACTGCAATACAGTTCTGAGAAGGCTTTGGTCAGGATGGTGGTGCCTTGGATTGAATTGTGTCCCCCAAACTCCATGTATTAGAAACTTACACCCCACTGTGACAGTGTTAAGAGGGTGGGAAGTCCTATTATGGTAATTGAAAGGTGGAGCCTTGAAGAGATGATTAGATTGTGAGGACCATGCCCTAATGAATGGATTAATCCATTGATGGTTTAATGTTGGTCATGGGCATGGTTCCAAGGGCTTTAAAAGGAGAGCACGTGACAGTATCTCTCTCTCTTGCTCCTGCCCTTCTCACAATGTGATCCCCTGTGTTGCTGAAGTCACCAACAAAGAAGGCTCTCACCAGATGTGTTCCCTAGACTTTGGACTTCTCAGCCTCTGAAATTATAAGCAGTAAATATTGTTTTGTTATAAGTTACCCAGTACCAGGTATTTTATTATAAGCAACAGAAATGGACTAATACAGATGGGGAGTTCCTAAGCAAAAGTTACCCAGTAGAAAAATTTCATGTATGGCCTGGCTCTAGTAACCCTGAGACTAAACCTCAGAGTAGATGAAGTGGTGAGTCCAAAGTTTTATTAGCTGGGGCTGTCAGTTAACTACACCCTTTTCAACAGATTCTCTTGAAGGGTGATCTGAGTGGCACACCTCCATGGCCTCCACAGCCTTGAACAAATATTCTCAGATCCATTTTCTATTTTGCTTATTCTCTCTTCAGTTCTGTTTGACCAGCTGTTTAATCTAACCATTAGATTTTTACTTTCAATGATCACATTTTTCATTTCAGGGGTTATATTTTTTATTTTTCAAATCTGAATAGTTTTCTTTTTCATTGTCTTAGTCTTTCTTTCTTTCTTTATTTTTAGTTAATTAACTTTATTATTCCTTGTACAAAAGCTCAAAAATGATGGTTAGATGCGATGAGGTGGTAATGTCTCAACCGCATATGTGTTGTCAGGCCTGAGGGCCTCTTCCATCCTTGTCCAGGGGAGGGCTAAACTTCTCTCCTTTCATACAAAACTTCTTAGTCTTTTTTTTTTTTGTAGTTTCTACACTCTTTTTATCTCTTAATCCATTTTAATTATGCTTATTTTATAATTTATACTGTCTGCCTCTCACTCATCCTGGATAGTTTTCTAACATGTCAAACTTTGATTGTGAGCTTATCTTCTGCTGGTATATATATATATTTTTTTTTTCCAGAGGCAATTCAGGGCAGACTGATTTGACACTGCCTGATTACCCAGAGAGAATCTGGGCTCGGGACATACTTACTTAATTCTCAGCTTGGAAATTCTTATAACACCCAAATGGAACTCAAAACTCATGTGTGGTAAAATCTTTGGCATATGGTGTATTTATTTTTCCTACTCATGGCAGAACCAAGCTTCCTTGTATTTTCTACTGGCAGATGGCTTGAGTTTCTTCAATCTTTTTTCTACTGAGGATGCAGCTCTTTTAGGGCCTCAGGTTTATGGAGGGTCTTAGATCAAATTTCTGCTTTTCTTGGGCATATGTTCTTTTTTCCTTCCCCTGTGTGTGCTTTAAAACCAAAGCCCTCAGCCATCAACTTCTGTGTCCAGGTCTGACTACTTCTCTTATTCCACCCCATGTCAGCTTATACTTTTACTATTTGGGTTTTCAATTTCACCTTTGTTTCTTGCATTTTGGGGATATCTCTTACTTTCATACAAGCTTAGCTATAATTTTTTACAGTTTTTTTTTTTGAATGGCTTTTCTGAGTATTTGTAAAACGAGGATTTTTATACTGTCTCTTCTGCTGGATTGCTATCCCAGACACTAATTCTTTAACCTGACTTTTTTTTTTATTAGTACTTAGTACTCTGTCACAGGCTGAATTCTCCAGAAGCAGGTACTAAGATGATATTTGGGGTTCATGTTGTTTATAAGGAATTAACCTGTGAATGAAAGTAGGGATCTGGATTGGGCAAAGAAAGAAGTCAAGCTGCAATGTGGGCCTGATAAACCTTGGCCAACCGTTTGGGGAGCTTGGGAGCAAATACTGCCTGTCAGAGTGTTCGGTACCAAGCCAAAATGGTATTAGTTCTGTGTATCCTTTTCTCCCACACAGTCACTAGATGCAGACACCCTAGGAAAGGTATGACCTTGAAAAGGTCAGCAAAAGTGGATCTTGAAAGAGTTGACAGCTGGAGCTGTCTGCTGGCCACACACCCTGCAGCTGGACAGTGAGTTTTTCCTTGAAGGTGGATCTGGACAGCACCTCTCTGTGTCCACCACACACTTTTGAATTTATACTATTTAGTTACTCCTCTCCTCATGTTATTTTCTTCTTCAAAGAGCGTAAGCTCTGTGTACAAAGCTCAGCCTGGCCTGGTAGAAATTGAAAGCCTGTGTTTGTAAGTAGAGAAAAATTAGGGGGGATTAGTTGAAAAGGTCTAGATGCCAATGGGTCTTGAAGAGTAGGAAGAAAGTTTGGATTAGTTGGTGCAATAATTTTCTATTGCTGTTATAGTGGATTTCCACACACTTAGCAGGTTAAAATAGCACACAAATTTATTATCTCAAAGGTTTGTAGCTTGAAAGTCTGGTTCTTCTGCTCTTGGTCTTACAAAGCTGAAATCAAGGTTTTGGCTAGACTGGGCTCTCAGCTGGAGGCCCTGAGGGAGAATCTACTCCCAAACTTATTTGGGTTGTTGGCAGAATTCAGTTCCTTGTGGTCATAGGACTGAGGTCTATTTCCTTGCTGGCTGTAAACATGTGCCTTCTTTCAGCTCCTTTATGCCACCTGTATTTCTTGTTACATTGCTACGTTACTTGAACCAGCTTGAGTTGAGTCCTTCTCATGTTTTGAATCTCTCTGACCTTCCCTTCTGTTGTATTTCTTCTGCTTACAGCCACAGAAAGTTCCCTATTTTTAAGAATTCATGTGATTTGATTGGGCCTACCAGGATAATCCAGGATAATCTCCCTATTTTAAGATCCGTAGACTTAATTACTTAGGCAAAGTCTCTTTTGTCATATGACATAACATATCAAAAATTTCTGGTGTGGACATCTTTGGGAGTCGTTATGCTGCCTACTACTGCTAGGAACAGAAGTTTTAGGAGAACGTTCTGACATGATAAACGTGGCATTTTATTTTTTATTTTTATTTATTTTTATTTTTATTTTGTCAATATACAATGTAGTTAGTTATTGTGTCCCANGGAGCTGCATGACATTATCACTACAGTCACTTACAAACCTAAAGTGGCAGGATTATATGGAAGAATGGACATTAGTTCTCATGATCATCTCTCTTGCTTTCCTATGGAGAGAAGATTCCCCGGGCATATGTGGAGAAATTCATTCATTACTTAATTCATCTTTTCAAAAATATTTCTTAAGTTCCCATAATGTGCTGGGCTCTACGAGGAGCTGGGCATATGGTAGTAAACAAGATACGGAAGGCCCCTGCTCTCATGGAGATTACATTTCATGGGGGGTGAGGCAGACATAAAATTAAATAAATAAGAAAATAATCAGATTATAAGTGCCACCTAGAGAAGTAGAGTGATGTGATAGGGAGTGCCTGAGTGGATTTTCTGAAGGCTGGCAGGTGCAGAAAGTTGGATTCAATTAGTGGAGTTACCAAGAAGTGGGGAATGAGTCTGGGTGATGATGGGTGACTTGCATTTGTGATGGTGACGTGATTGTGAGGAGAGGGGGAATCATCTGTTGGGAGAATGTGAGTAATCAGCTTAATCTGGATGGGGTATCATCAGGGTATGAAGGGCAAAGAGGATAAGCAAAAGCTACCTTAGACTGAGAGCACAAGCGTCTGAGTGGCACTGAGGCCCCATGATGTTGCAACTGGGAGGGGCAGTCCCACTTGCTGGAAGGAGGCCAGCAAATGAAACTCTTCCTTTAAGAGGTGCGGTGTTGTGTGAGATGGGACACAAGATGCAGATGCTGATTCTCACTCGGGCAACTGGGTGACAGAATTGAGAGTCTCCACTTTTCAGGAGAATGAACTCCCTTCACACATACTGTCATCACCCTCTCTTCAAGGGATCTATTCTCATAACACTTGCAACATCTATGACTTTATTCCTTAGGGAAGATGCAAGAGATGCGTGATTTTCCCACCCTGTGTATACATCTGCTAAGAACTGCAGGCTTGTAAGCAAATGTCCTGTCTCCTTCCATGGCAGAGCAGAAAGCAAAATGTAAATACCAATTTTTAAAATATAGTATCAATATCTTAAATTTTTCTGTTTTATATATATCTCTTATATCTCTTTCCAAATGTCATCTCCTTAGAAAGGCCATTTCTTACCATCCTATGAAATACCCACTCCATCCCACCCATTTACTCTCTTTTCTCTATTATTTACTTTCATTTTATTTGGGTTTACTTTATAAATTTTATACTGACTTCTTGAGCTGGATGCTTAACACATTATTTTTCAATTTTTCCCCCAAAACATAAGTTTTAGATTGTGAATTCATCTCAAGTATGACATCAGATGTATCCCACTAATTCTGGCATATAGTATTTTTAAAAAGTGCTGTTGAATTCTATTTTTTCCTTCAAATTTCCATTATGATTTAATCTTTGAACCACAGATTATTTAATACTTGTGTTTTAAGATTTTCAAAAGTATGGGATTTGAAGGTTATTTTGCTGCTTATTTCTAATTTGATTGCACTGTGGTCAGAGAATGAGGTCTGTGTTATGTCAGTGCCTTGGTGTTTGTTGAGCCTTGCTCAGTTGTATTGAATTTGATCAATTTTTGTAAGTGCTTCGTGTTTAGTTAAAAATAATGTATGTTCTCTAATAGTTAGTGCTTGATATTATATATGTCTACTAGATTACTCTTGTTAATTGTGATATTTAAATCTTCTCTGTCCTCAAAATTTTTATTCATTTGATTTCTCAGTTTCAGAGAGAGTTGTATAAAATTCCCTCATTAGGACTGTGTATTTTTGATTTCTCTTGGAAATTTTTTCCTCATATTTTAGTTTATGTATTTTCAAGCTATGCTGTTAGGTGCTTACAGGTTAAGCATTATTGTGTTTACAATGAATTTTCTTTATTATTATGAAATGTCCCTCCTTTTCCCTGGCAATACAAAAAAAAAAAAAAAGTCTTAAAGCTCTATTTTTTCCCTCTAATATTAAAAATGTGACTCCACCTTTAGGAAGTCTTTTCTCAAAATAACTTTCTACATAATTTCAGTTTTATTTTGTGGATGTTTTATAGTTGTGTTTTTTTCTTGTTACCACATATAGGTTGACTTTCAATGAGCTTTATAATAGTCTCAGTTTTGTGTTTTTTTCAATAGTCTCAGCTTCAACGATAATTTTGATTATTTGTTTAGTTGGACTTTTCTGCCATCATAAATTGTGCTTTTTATTTATCCCACTTTTTCTTGCTTTGCTTCTAGTTCTCTTAAACTTCTATTAAATCAATAAAGTTTTTTTAAAAAATGTATTTCTTCTGGGTTTCCAATAATGCATTCTATTTTTAATCTTTAAGGCTTTTTTTCTTAAAATTTTAACATGCATTCTTAAGAAAATATAAATCTAATCAAACTCTCTGGCAAATTTTCTGCCCTTATACAATACAAAGGCTGCTAAATGTCCTAGTGTTGATTACCTCTCCCATATTTAATGCTAATGTTGCTTGGTTATATCAGTTCTATTTTTGTGTAAGGTTGGCTTCTCCAAGAAGTAGAAACCAAGGCAGAATTAGATATGTAAGAGATTTATTGGAGGAAATGAAAGATAAAGAAGGAGGTAGCAGGGTAGATAGGGCAAGACTCAGACCATCATGAAGGATTGACAACTATGAAAGGAGAGGTGGAAGGAAGGACTGGGTAGGAAGAAACTTAGACTGCAATACAGTTCTGAGAAGGCTTTGGTCAGGATGGTGGTGCCTTGGATTGAATTGTGTCCCCCAAACTCCATGTATTAGAAACTTACACCCCACTGTGACAGTGTTAAGAGGGTGGGAAGTCCTATTATGGTAATTGAAAGGTGGAGCCTTGAAGAGATGATTAGATTGTGAGGACCATGCCCTAATGAATGGATTAATCCATTGATGGTTTAATGTTGGTCATGGGCATGGTTCCAAGGGCTTTAAAAGGAGAGCACGTGACAGTATCTCTCTCTCTTGCTCCTGCCCTTCTCACAATGTGATACCCTGTGTTGCTGAAGTCACCAACAAAGAAGGCTCTCACCAGATGTGTTCCCTAGACTTTGGACTTCTCAGCCTCTGAAATTATAAGCAGTAAATATTGTTTTGTTATAAGTTACCCAGTACCAGGTATTTTATTATAAGCAACAGAAATGGACTAATACAGATGGGGAGTTCCTAAGCAAAAGTTACCCAGTAGAAAAATTTCATGTATGGCCTGGCTCTAGTAACCCTGAGACTAAACCTCAGAGTAGATGAAGTGGTGAGTCCAAAGTTTTATTAGCTGGGGCTGTCAGTTAACTACACCCTTTTCAACAGATTCTCTTGAAGGGTGATCTGAGTGGCACACCTCCATGGCCTCCACAGCCTTGAACAAATATTCTCAGATCCATTTTCTATTTTGCTTATTCTCTCTTCAGTTCTGTTTGACCAGCTGTTTAATCTAACCATTAGATTTTTACTTTCAATGATCACATTTTTCATTTCAGGGGTTATATTTTTTATTTTTCAAATCTGAATAGTTTTCTTTTTCATTGTCTTAGTCTTTCTTTCTTTCTTTATTTTTAGTTAATTAACTTTATTATTCCTTGTACAAAAGCTCAAAAATGATGGTTAGATGCGATGAGGTGGTAATGTCTCAACCGCATATGTGTTGTCAGGCCTGAGGGCCTCTTCCATCCTTGTCCAGGGGAGGGCTAAACTTCTCTCCTTTCATACAAAACTTCTTAGTCTTTTTTTTTTTTGTAGTTTCTACACTCTTTTTATCTCTTAATCCATTTTAATTATGCTTATTTTATAATTTATACTGTCTGCCTCTCACTCATCCTGGATAGTTTTCTAACATGTCAAACTTTGATTGTGAGCTTATCTTCTGCTGGTATATATATATATTTTTTTTTTCCAGAGGCAATTCAGGGCAGACTGATTTGACACTGCCTGATTACCCAGAGAGAATCTGGGCTTGGGACATACTTACTTAATTCTCAGCTTGGAAATTCTTATAACACCCAAATGGAACTCAAAACTCATGTGTGGTAAAATCTTTGGCATATGGTGTATTTATTTTTCCTACTCATGGCAGAACCAAGCTTCCTTGTATTTTCTACTGGCAGATGGCTTGAGTTTCTTCAATCTTTTTTCTACTGAGGATGCAGCTCTTTTAGGGCCTCAGGTTTATGGAGGGTCTTAGATCAAATTTCTGCTTTTCTTGGGCATATGTTCTTTTTTCCTTCCCCTGTGTGTGCTTTAAAACCAAAGCCCTCAGCCATCAACTTCTGTGTCCAGGTCTGACTACTTCTCTTATTCCACCCCATGTCAGCTTATACTTTTACTATTTGGGTTTTCAATTTCACCTTTGTTTCTTGCATTTTGGGGATATCTCTTACTTTCATACAAGCTTAGCTATAATTTTTTACAGTTTTTTTTTTT
>NW_007727462.1:411792-412501 GCF_000696425.1 Galeopterus variegatus | reverse complement strand
CTCATGGGGTTGTTTGAAGGACAAACCGAGTTAATACTTGCAAAGTCTTACAACAGTGCTTCTGTAGAAATAATATGGTGTGGTGAACTATACATCCTCTGAAGCAACTTTAATCAGAAGACTTTATGCATAATCTTAATTCACTCATGGGTTTTTGTTTTGTTTTGTTTTCTTTCCCCACACCAAACTCTTGGGAAAATGTCATGGTCAATATTCTTTTACCATTTTACAGATATATATTTTTTTAACTATGTGTTATAGCTGTAAGGACTTAGTCTATAAAATTCGAGCAAGTCTGCTTTGGAACAGAGAAAATAACCCAGAGACACTGATCCCAACCTAATATAGCCTGGCCACCTCCACCATCTCTCTCCTCCACCACCCAGAGTTCCCAGCTACACCTGTCCCCAGCTGGTCACCATATCTCAGCACACCTAGCATTTTCAGAAGGCACTGGAAGACCAAAGAAGCATAACGTCTCTGTAGAGCAGGATTCTGAGGTTCTGGGGTTCTGCAGGAGGAAGACAGGGCCAGAGCTATGGGTTGTTCTGGGAGAGATTAGGGAGACTGTTCTCAGGGTGTCTCCCTTTGGGACTCTCACCTGCAGCTTATTCCTGCTCTGGGTTCAAACATGTGGATTCCTTTAGGGGAAACTCTCCATTCTAGTCACAAGGCGACAAAACCATGTCATCTCACCCTGTCACTGCTA
>NW_007727462.1:408418-409388 GCF_000696425.1 Galeopterus variegatus | reverse complement strand
GTGAAGAGCCAGGCCTAGAACCCAGGACGATCCACCTCCTATGCTGGTGAGTTTCAGCCACACCACCGTGTTGTTTGCACGTGATTGTATATCTTTTGATGGCGGGAAGAAGTGAGTGTTAAACATCACTGCAGGAACTACAGTGCTTTTACTACAAAAGTAAAAGACCACCTCTTAGCAGTTCAGAGTGATGGGGGCTAGAGCGAATGAATGAATGAATACAGAGTAAATGGGCGAATGAATGAATCTGGATTCTACATTCCAGGGACTCAGAACTGCTGCTTCTCCCTGGAACCTACTGTTGTGTGTACCTGGGGCCTTTGTGGTATCACTGATCAATTGCACAACATCTGCATTACGGGAGAATGGATTCTCAATATGTCCCAACTGGGACTCCAAGACAGACCGGTAATTTGGGACTCAGAAGGCCTGGGTTCCAGGCCTAACCCTCTGATTGTCTTACTGGATTATTTGCCCCTTTATCACTGCAGGCCTGGGTGTGTTCAGCTGTAAGGTGGGTGGATTTGGCTGGATACTTTCTTCCCAATGTTTTTGAGGAAACCCATGAAACCACCATCTCCATCTACCTACAGGGAGGATTGTCTAGCGTGGGAGATCTCAGTGAACAGGGAATGTTGGGCTGGGGAATGTCAGGGTGGGGAAAGGGGACAGGACTTGCAGAAGTAAAGATGGGGTACGTCCTGCATCCGCTGGGTTCCCCCATTCTCGCTCTTTGACATCATCCCATTTGATGGGAGCAGGCCAAAGCAGGAGCTCTGTCATTACCATGCCCATTCTTCGTTCAGGGCCTGGGGCTCTAGGGGTCCAATATCATGTCAGCTGTGCCCTAGGCCAAAAGTCCTGGGCTAAGATTTGGAAGTGGATTAACTCAAAGCCAGATGCAGAGTAATACAGTCAAAATAATTCAATACATGTACGCGCAGCCTTGCTGACAGACAAAATAAGACAT
>NW_007727462.1:403649-407052 GCF_000696425.1 Galeopterus variegatus | reverse complement strand
CAAACCTGCTCTCTGAAGGAGGGTAATTTTCATGAGAATTAATCCTTCCCGTGACAATGAGTAATTTTTATGGTCTTTCTGCAGTCATCTAACTAATTGCACATCTCGCATTTTACAATTTTCCCTCCCCCATCAGTACAAGAATAGTGGTTAGCAATGACCTTGGCCTCTTCTTCCTCAGAACGTACTCAAAATCATTAGAAGGGGAAAATATATATGGCTGGAGCTACACAGAGCAGTTACTCTTTTATCTTTCTCCTGTTGTTTTCCAGTCTACGTGGTTAAGTCAGCCAGTGGTGGCGGAGAGGTTATGCATGCTCTGAAGTGACAAGGTCCTATTTGAGGTGCAGTTAGCCCTTTTAAAATTTTAACTCAATACACTGTTTTAAGTGGGCTAGGTTGGGAGGAAACAGAAAGGCACAGACACTGGAGTGGGAGAGGAAGATCGACATGCAAACAAGTAAGTGCCAGTCACTGAGATGCAGACAAGCTCAGCTAGACCTGGGGTCTCTGTGGGAGCCAAGGAAGGAAGTCCTTGCCCCCACAGAGGACAGGAGAGGTGGTGTTTGAGTTAGTCTTGAACTGGAGTAGGAATTCTCAGGGGAGAGTTGCAGGGAAGTGGAACATCACGTGCAAAGAAAGGCTTACAACAGCTTCGCATGCTTGGGGAACGGTGAGTATTACCAGCGCCGCAGCCAGCATGCAGGGCATTGGGTGGGCGTCAGGCGAGTGCTGACAAAGCTGGGTGGTTAGCAGAGCGTGGTCCCGAACATCTAGCAGGCCAGCCAGGGGAGTTAACCTGAAGGCAATGGGAGGACATCAAGTGTTTGTTTTTAATGAAGCTACTTGGAATTTTGGAAGATAGCTGCCTGTAGGGTAGAGCAGGGACAAACCAGGGGGCGGGAGACCAGTGAAGGAGGTNGATAGCTGCCTGTAGGGTAGAGCAGGGACAAACCAGGGGGCGGGAGACCAGTGAAGGAGGTCGTCTCGTGGATAGAAGCAGAAAGGATGGAGAAGAGAAGCCAACCTCGAAGAAACACAAGCAAGAGAATCAACAGAACTTAGTGACTCACTCATTTGGGTGGTGAAGGAGAGACGAGGACATGGAATAGGCCGGCTTACATGCCCAGATGTGTGGTGGAACCATTCCCCAAGATAAGGAGTATCGAGGTTTGGCAAGGGAGACAGTAAGCACAGTTTTACACATACAGAACTGGAGGTGTCAGCGGGACATCTTGCTTAATTAAAAAAATGTTTTTTTCACTGGTAATGCCAAATGCTTGCAAGGACATGGATCAACAGAAACTCATTCATTGCTAGTGAGAAGGTAAAATGGTACAATCCCTTTGCAAAACAGTTTGGCATATTCCTACAAAACTAAACATGTTCTTACTATGTGAGCCAGCAATCAAACTCCTTGGTACTTACCCAAATGAGTTGAGAACTTACATCCATGCAAAACCCTGCACATGAATGCTTACAGCAGCTTTATTTGCACACAACTCCCCACTTATCCAGGGTTTTATTTTCTGTGGTTTCAGTTACCCATGGTCAACTGTAGTCCAAAAATATTAAATGGAAAATTCCAGAAATAAACAATTCATAAGTTTTAAATTGTGCACAATTCCAAGTAGCATGATGAAAACTCACGCTGTCCTTTCCTTCTCCCAAAGGATGCGAATGCTCCCTTTATCCCATGAATCCTCCCTTTGTCCCACGTCTCTTCAATGTACACGTTCCCCCCCCGGTTAGTCATTCAGTAGCCACCTCAGTAATTAGATCGACTGTTGTGGTGTCGCAGTGTTTGTGCTCAGGTAACACTTATCTTACCTAATAATGGACCCAACGCACAAGAGTAGTGATGCGGCATATTGTTACAATTGTTCTACTTCATTATTAATTACTGTTGTTAATCCCTTACTGTCCCTAATTTATAAATTATACCTTATCATAGGTATGTATGTATAGGGAAAATATACTACATATAGGGTTCGGTACTATCTGTGGTTTTAGGTATTCATTGGGGGTCTTGGAACATGTCCCCTGCAGATAAGGGGGGACAACTGTAATTGCCCAAACTTGATAGAAACACAGATGTCCTTCAGGAGGTTCATGAATGAGTAATTCATTAACAATACATCCAGACAACTGAATATTATTCAGCAATAAAAATAAATGAGTTACAGCCATGGAAAGACATTTCAAAATGAAAGAAGCCGATCTGAAAAAGCTCCATACTGTATGATTCCAACTATATGCCGTCCTGGAAAAAGCAAAACTGTAGAGATAGAGTATCGGTGGTTTCCAGGGGGTTGGGAGGAGGGAGGAAGGGATGAAGAGGCAGAGCACAGGGGAATGTTAGGACAGTGACACTATTCTGTATATGGCACTGCAGTGGGTAGATGTCATTATATGCTTGTCAGAACCTGTAGAATGTGCAACATAAAGAGTGAGCCCTGATGGGAAGTGTAAACTTTAGTTAATGATAATATGTCAATTTTGCCTTAGCAATTGTAACACATGCGCCACGCTAGTGCAAGATGCTAATAATAGGGGGAACTAGAGGGGTGTGGGGGGCACGTGGGAACTCTCTGCACTTTCTGCTTGAATTTCCATAAACCTAAAACTGCTCCCCAAGAAAGTGCATGAATTTAAAAAAAAAAAAACTTAAAAAAAATTTTTTTTTGACTTCTGGCCACTTCTACGTATACTTTTTCCCACCCTTGTCTGAGTACAGGAAGGCACAGGGCACATACGGTTAGGATTTAGCCTTCTAATCAGCTGTCACTTTCTAAAGAGACTCTCTTCAGAAGTTTAAGACATGGTTTCCAGTCCTGTGAAGTTACATCATAATGGAAGAGAGGAGTCACACACAGAGAATCACGGAACACAACAATACTAATCTCTTTATCTTACACACAGATAGAGTCCCAGAGAGAAAAGCGATTTGGCCAGTGTTACCTAAAACATTTTGAAAAATTGATTCATCCAAGATTATTATGTTTGGGGTTGGAAATAGATGGAAGAGAAGCAATGACTAATACCAGTTATTACATGGATGCTTATGATCCAGTGGAACAAAGTATCAACAGCAGGAAGCCACCAAGCAGTGTCATAACTGCTACCATGGAGGAACGCCCGAGGCGCATGGCGAGCAGTGCAGGGCGAGGCTGGTCTCGATCACCACAGTCCTCATCATGAGTGCATTCCACAACACTATCTCTTCCCAAGGCGGAATCAGAGCTGGAGTCCAGATGGCTTGGTTTTCCCTTTACCCCTTCTCCTCTTGAGCATGAGGAGACCAAGCTGGATCACTTGAGAGTTCGGGTTGTCTACTTCTCAAACTGCACCCAAGGTGGTCTTTGCATACAGCAGGTAAAAGCATTTCCTGCTTGTTCACCGC
>NW_007727462.1:390052-403573 GCF_000696425.1 Galeopterus variegatus | reverse complement strand
CAGTGCAGGGCGAGGCTGGTCTCGATCACCACAGTCCTCATCATGAGTGCATTCCACAACACTATCTCTTCCCAAGGCGGAATCAGAGCTGGAGTCCAGATGGCTTGGTTTTCCCTTTACCCCTTCTCCTCTTGAGCATGAGGAGACCAAGCTGGATCACTTGAGAGTTCGGGTTGTCTACTTCTCAAACTGCACCCAAGGTGGTCTTTGCATACAGCAGGTAAAAGCATTTCCTGCTTGTTCACCGCAGGTAATCCTGATACACAGAGTCATGCAGCTTTAGGTGGTTTTTCTCAGCCTTTTAGCTCAGCTTTCTTCTTTCTGGATTCTCTCCACAGTTCGCTGTGGACCAAGGATCCTTTCCCCGAGGACTGCCAACCTTCCCTGCTGGGAAGGGGTTTGTTCACCTGCCACTGCTCCTGCCTCATCCTCTCGGGCTCCTCGACTTGGCACAACCTCACCGAGGAGGCGTGTCTTCCATGAGCCCCACAAACATACTTCCATCCCATCTCAGAAAAGAAAGCCATCCTATCTACTTTTCCGCCTGGCTTAAAAGAATATCGAAGATCAGATATTTTATATCAAGTGGCAGGCAACAGCTAGAAATTCGAAACCCAGTAAAAAGGCTTCTTTTGATGAAAAATCTCTTCCATGTGTTTGGAAACCAAACTGCTCTTATATTAATTGAATATACTAAACACACACAAAGCAAAACAATTTCTTAAGATCTTCCTTTTCCAGTCCTAGGTTCGAAAGTTTTGGATTCCAACATGTTTCTGACAAGGCTTTGACTGTTTTTCAGACATATTGTGTGCTCCCAGCTTGAGCTGGCTCAGTACTTTGGGACAGTCAATTCAATTCTCTGAGTCATGTAATGACCTTTCACATTTCAGATGCCTTCTCCATCCCCATGCCACAGAGAACCGCAGAATCCACGGGAGGGTGAACAATGCATGGCTGAGATTTAGAAATGAAGGTGGAATCACAGGTTTAGTGGGCAGAGATCTGGACAGAAAATCAGAACAACTGATCTTGCATCTAGCCCCCACTACTGGTCAATTTGTCACTCTGAAAAATATAAAATATCTCATTTTCAAGATTCAATTGAGCCTTCTCTACTCTAAGCCTTCTCCGTCAGCCTGCCTGAATTATGGGAACAAAAGTTGTGTCCCATTATCTGGAATAAAAGGGATCAAAGGAATGGAAGTATTCAAGAAAAAAAAAAAGCACTCAGGTCCCATGTGCTTTCTTGGATACTAAGTCAATGCCAACAATCCAAAAAGTTCTAGAAGGTGAGGATGCTCTTCCTCTGGCTCTCTCTCCACAGCCCGCACTGCCGATAAATGTGTCAGCAATACATGGGTGAAAAATAACATGTATCTTCAGAAGAAGAAAATATTTTGAAAATATACCCAACAATCCAAAAAGTTCTAGAAGGTGAGGATGCTCTTCCTCTGGCTCTCTCTCCACAGCCTGCACTGCCGATAAATGTGTCAGCAATACATGGGTGAAAAATAACATGTATCTTCAGAAGAAGAAAATATTTTGAAAATATATGCCCAGGAAACATTAGGGAGCAATTCACCATGGAAGTGTGTGGCAATGATTCTGAATGCACTGACATCTTCTTCCAGCCTCCCAAACATTCTCATCCCCAGCCGTCCCCTCCACAGACCCCATCCCTAGCCACACTCCATTCCCTGAAGTTCCAGGAGCATGAGTCTTTGCACATGTGATTCCACTTGCTTGGCACATCCATCTCCATCCACTCCCCTGACACACTCCTCGTCATCTTTCTGGATTCAATTTAAAATCACCTCCTCTGCCCAGCCTTCCTGGTTACCGTCATGAGGGAATAGCCCCTCTCCCGGACTTCTAAAATCCTCAGTGCTCTGCTCCTGCCTCCACCCAGCACGGGTCCCTTGTCATTATCCTTTAACATATCTGTCATCCCCCCTGGATTAGGAAACCCTAGAGAGCAAGGATGGGGTTATCCATCTCTTAATCTCTTTAAAGATAGCTTAGGGTCAGACAGTGATGTGATAGCATCAGTCTGTACGGACACCTTGTACTGGCTTGTGAGAACTGATGGCTAAATTCTCAGGTATTCTGTCAGCTGATATTAAAAATTACATTATATAACTTACAATTAAATAAATTACATTTAAAACAGAAGGTATGTCACAGTATTCTTCTATTTCCTGTGCGCCTGGGTGATTTGCATCTATGGTACCCGCACGGTAGCAATACCATGTGAGATCAGTCACGTGCAGTGACCTCACATGGCAGCTTGCAATTGGCCCTGGTGGGACTATTTATACCACAGAAATTGGCAAACACTACAAGTCAGGGCTTGATTTATCGTTCTGCTGATTGTCTAGACTTAAAATGACAAAAAAATGTTAATAATGCAAACTAAATTTAGAGTGTCTGTAATTACATTGTGAATCACACACATGCACACAAAACCTTCAGTATCTGAAAACTATTATTCAATTCAGCAAAAAAGCCTCTCATGTCATTGATAAACAAGTGAAATTGTGACATAGATCTTTGTCGTTACACTTTCATTTTATTCATTAAGATATCAACTAAAATTCATGCCAGAACAGTACTTGTTTCTCTATTTCAATCACAGGTTGGCTACAGATGCAAGAGTTTGGCAAACGTAGTGAAACCAATCTGTGAAAATCAATTGGCTACATAGAACTTACAGTAAAGAGTGTTGCATATTTTATTATTATTTGTAAATTGTGTAGTGCATATCCTTTATATCAGTTAAATTTATAATAAGCTTGTGTATGCATATGAATGCATGTATTTTCCTCCCTGGAGAGCCAATTGTTAAACATCCACCAGCACGCCACTGCATGCTGAGAAGAGAGACAGCAGAGAGGACTGGAGTCGTCACAGAGGGCTGTTTTTACAGAGGAGGTGAGATTCAGTTCAGGTGACAGCACGTGTTCCCATCAAGCAGAGCAGCAGGAGCAAAGGCACCGAGGTAGAGAAGGCTCGATCGGTGCAGGAAAGCAGGGAGGCGTCTGGGCTGCTGGAACACAGCTACTGCCACTAGGGCAGTGGGAGGTCAAGCCGGACTGCAGGGGAGGGGCTGAGTTCCGGAACTCGGTGCAAGTGAGGCGGGGAAGTCCGGGTTTGATTTAGCAGGCAATGGGGAGCCACCTCCGATTCTTGGAAAGGGGGGTGATGAGAAGGGAGCAGTGATTTAGGAGAATTAATAGGGCCATGGTGCTCAGGAAAGATTGGAAGAGGGAGAGACTAGCTCCAGTCCCTGTGGAAAGCAGAACAGAGATTCTGAAGCAACTGAGGCCAAAGGAATGAGGTAATGCAGCTCTTGCCTCTACCTTCCATCTGCTTTCTCTCCCCTTTCCCTTCCCTCCACCAGGCTCAGCCACATCCCCCTCCTGCAAGCTTCCCCTCCAGTGCCCTTTCCTCCGGGGTCCATGATTAATTCTCTCTTAAAAGTATCTGATGATAGGTCCAAGGGACTTTTCATATATTCTACCTCATTTTGTGAAGCTTAGTTTAAAAACTTCCTTTTGTCTAGATCAATTATGAAATAACAAAATCTGACCTGAACCCAGGCCTGGATCTTTTCTGTCTCTGAGATAAGGATTTGGCAATGATCAGAAAAAATCTAAGAATAGGGGAATTTGTTCTGTATTTACGGGAGTCCGAAAAGTAAGTAACGAAATCAGCATTATCAAATTCTCTTCAAAATATAAATTTCTTCTCTATTCCTTCTCAGTTCTTGTGTGTCCTTTTCTGACACACATACTCACATACACATACACGTACTCACATGTGCACACGATCTCCCCGTATTTAGCAATATGTCATTTGGTTACCTCCAGCATTGCCAGTTTTTTTAAGGATTCTGGTTGCTTTTAGGGCTACTTCATGGCACCTAATCACAAGCTGCTTCAAGAATTATATTTGCCTTTGCATGTTTAAATGGTCTAATCCCCTCCATCACACCAAGGTAAGAACAATGCCCAGCTAATAATTCCATGGCCCCAGCTTAGTGCCATATTTGGCCAAGCATTAATTTAATGGTCTTTGGGTCATGAGGTTGGGGGTGGTGGATCTGGTGTTGGTGAGGCAGGCACAGTAATTTTGACTTGATTGTTTCCTACCTCCATGCTGACCTGCTTCTGTTGCCCTGACACATGGTTGGGCAGCAATAGAAAAGAAAAAGAAAAAATATATATGTCCAAAGTAAGTAATGCCTTCATGTTTTTTCCTTCAAAAATATGATCTATTACAAAAAAATTATGTGCTCAGGTTTTTTCTTTTCCCCACATTTTTTCATCTTTCTAGAAGCTACAAGCTATGTGTGCCTTGAAAACACACACACACGCACACACACATACATACATACACAGTATTTCTATCCTGCCTTCAAAATGCCAACCCTACAGACAGATCTGCCCAAATTCCTCAGACACTTCTAACTGCTGCTTTCCTCCTAGCTCCTTGCTGACAACACACATGGGCTTGGCTCCGTAATTTTTCTCCCTACCAAGGACGAAAATAAAAAGTCATAAATGCCAGAAATTTCTAGGGGCCAAGTCAGCTCCTTCTCATGGGTGATTTTTTGTACTGGGTTCTGTCAGGCATCTGATACTCAATCGCACGTAGGTCTCAGGCATGTCGGTGCCCCTGCCCGCTGCCCACACCAAGACAGGGAGAATCTGTCAACCCAAGGCAATCAGTGAACCCTTCTTTCTTGCGTTGAACTAGGAATTTGAGAGATCCAAAGAGTATAAGATGTGCTTTCTACTTCCAGAGGGAAAGAAACTAACACGTGCAAAACTATTTGAGAATAATTCAGTGTTAAGCTGGGTGACACTGAGCAGAGGACACAGGGCAGTATTGTCAACGAGTGCTAGATTCGACCTCTCCGTTGTCCCCACCACAAAAACACACAGCCCTACACTCTCTCTTCCAAACACTCAGCCATTCTAGTCCAGTTCCCTCTTTGGCCCATACTACGAAACGAGTGCTAGATTCGACCTCTCCGTTGTCCCCACCACAAAAACACACAGCCCTACACTCTTCCAAACACTCAGCCATTCTAGTCCAGTTCCCTCTTTGGCCCATACTACGGCGTCCCGAATTAGGTGTTCGGTAAGGTTAGACATTAATGGGGAAACAAAGATACTGAGTCTGCACTTCACAAGTAAAAGAACACATGCTATTTGGTTTTTCACATTCACGACTCTACCTGCTAGGGTGTGCCTTTACCCTGACTAGCATGAATGAGCTAAGTTCACAGAACCCTGACCTCCAAACAGGGGCCTAAAACTGCAGCATGGGGTTTTGATTGGGTTGTCACATTTTGTGTTGAGTAGCTGGTTAGCTTGTTTCACTACTCAAAGTCTTCACTTTCTCTAAATTGTGACCCAAAAAGCTATGAAAACACCATCTCTCTGTATTTCTTTAACAAGAAAGATTCTCATCAACAAATTTTTAGAGTCCGAGAACTACGTGATGTTAGAAAGTTCATTTATTTCTTCCCTTCGCCTCAAGACCTGTTCTATTTTTTCTTATTAATAAAACCCCTACGTTTCTCTCCATTACCTTCTATATTCTGACATTGCACGTGTTGAGTTGTTCTTTGCAGTTCATTTATATTTTGCCTACTATAGATCAAGCTCATTTTCTTTCATGACCTTTTTAAAGGGAGATTCATTCATTCATTTTCATTCATTCAACAAGTATTCACTGAATGCCAACTCTCTACCAGCACCGCTCCACACTCCGCTCCAGGCCCCCTTACTGAATACATTCCAACAAAATGCACCAAGTCCCCTCTGGTGCCCCCGTGCTGGAGACAGGATGAAGAGGAGAGAACAGTCCCCAGCTCCCCTAAGTGTCATGATCACAACTTGGAGGGGGTGACCTCATGACCCCTTGGCTAGGTGTGTTTGTGTGTGTGTACGCACCACATGCACTCTGCCTATTAACTGGGAAATGAACAAAACTATAAGAAAATATCATTAACAGTTTCCATTTACCAAGTCCCTGCTTTTTGCAAGGCAACATGCCAGGCACCCTACGAGCATTATTTAATTCTAACAACAAAACTGTGAGGTAGGTACTATTACTGTTGAAAGATGTGGTTTTTCATATCTAATATTTAATGAGGTCACACATACGCTTCATGTAGGCCATTGATCCTCACACCACGTAGATGTCCCTGACCAGCCAGAGAGGCCTCCATGCTCCTGTTGTCCTACAAACACTTTGCATTCATTAGGAGGAGCACCCGGGAAGGACCTGTAAATGAATCAGGACAACTCCAAGAGCTGGCCTCACCCGTGCCCAGGCCTGATTTGGGCCTTAGGGGTAGCTCACTACTTGGAAAGTCTCACTACTTAACGACAAAATATGGTGGGGGAAAATGTGGGTAGAAAAATCCTTGGGTTTTTAATCTCTGGGAGGTATCACCTGGCTATACTAGGAATGTAACGGTACTGTCCATCTGCCTTAGGTCACAGCTGTACCTATGACTATATGTAACCGTCATAAAAGGATTTGTAGAAAGAAAATGAAAAAAAAAATGTGGTGAACCAGAGAAGTCCCTAATAAAGCCATGTAAGTCCCATGACAGACCCTTACTTAGGAAGCACAAGCAAATCACAGAGCCAGACTGGTATGAGGGCAGAGATGGCATTCCAACCCCAAATAGTGACCGGCTCCATTTTTTGCCAGTGCGTTTTATCAACAGCACAGGAAAGCATGCATGGTAACCCAGGGCCCAGAAACGGTCACCCCGCACCTCCCCTGCTGCTTCACTGAGGGCCTGCCGATCCCACGTGGCCCAGCTCCTATCCTACCCAACATCGGTCTCCACGCTGAGCATGCGTCGTGTGCCAAGCATTTTGCATAGAGCATCCCTAATCCACACTGCAATTCCACGAAGTGTGACTGTGCTCATGACCACAGAATGAATTAAATCGCAGGTGGACTCAGGTGTCACGGCTAGTCTGACAGGTTGCGGAGCCTTTGTTCTTCTGATGACAGCATGCTGTGACTGCAGAAGTCTGCCTCACTTAGATCCAATTCAGCAGAAGTATACTATCAGCAGTCAAACAAGGAAAGAGATACAACCTCCAGCTAAAATCTTCAAAAGGTGGAACACAAGGGGAGAAACAGAGAGAATTCTTGGCATCTCCTCACCTCTGAAACAGAACTAGTGAGTTGATAAAGCAGGAAGAATCTTATTAGGAGAGGTGGATGAAGTGGGTGTCTTTGTCTTTCTCCACGTCTGGCTGGGTGGGAACAGATAGGGCTATTAAGGAAAGGGGGTGAAACAGGGAATAAACAAAAGCTGACTTTCTCTGTGGGAAGCTAAGCTCCTGTGATCCACTCAAAATGTAGGGGGATTTCCCCAGAACAGAAGGATACACACCCCACTGGGTGAGTGAATTCTGATGTAGGACACTAAACAAAACGGGCATGGCCCTGGCTGGCTCTTCTCTAACCTATCAGACCCTCACACAGAGAAGTGGATACACTGCAGTTCTCACCCTTCCAGACTCAGGTAAAAAGGGATGACAAAAAGCTCTCGCATAGGACATAGGACAGGAGGGAGCCAAGCCCAGATCACCTACTGGTGTCAGAACAAACAGAAGGTCTAGGTCACCATGTACATCGAGCATGTGCAGGAAGAGAAGAAATGGCAACCCCGCACAAGTAACAACCACGACACAAAGGAGGCAAAGTTCAGAGGAAATCTCAGCACGGAGCAAACGTAATCCAAGGAACAGAACCAAAGTTCGTGTGCTTCCCACTATCGAAAGATGTAATGAATTTGAATTACAATTTTAAAAAATACTTAAAGACCAGATGATAATACAATGAAGTGAAATGTTTGCAGATCAAAAGGACATTTTTGAGGTAGAAATAATGCGATCACAGATCAAAAACTAAATGAGAAAGTTTTAGCTGAAAATCAAGGTACGGACATAGAGAAAAAGCTCAAGATAATCCCAGCAAGTGCAGAAGAAAAACAAAATGCTAAAAAATCAATGGGAGTATAATACACATGGAGGAGAGGAAAGACAGTTTTACATATGACTAATTTATACAACTGATTTTTCTGAAGCAGAGAACTCAATAAAGAAGCGAGGAAAAGATTGCATATCTAATAGGGCAAATTTTCCCTGAAATGAAAGAATCTAATACCTAATTGATTTGCAACCTTCATGGGACCAGGCACAGTGCTGTAAGTATGGAAAACAACCCTCAAAACGAGGTGATGATTATGGGAAACTGCTGTGCTGTCAGGAGACGAGGGCGGCCCAGGCTGCACCCGGCATCCCCAAGCCCATAAGCCGTCTTCATCGGAGGCCCTGCGCAAGGCTGTGCTTGGACACCCAGGCCAGAGAAGGGGTCAGCACACGACTGAGCCTTGATGGAGAGGACTACCGAGCACAGAGGGAAAACACCAGGTCTGCCTATCTGGACCTTCACAGTTCAATGGAATTTTATCACGCTTTGAGTTGCAAATGACAGTAAACCCAACCCTAACTGCCTTAAGTAAAAGTATGAGTTTATTGGCTCATGGAACTAAACCCAGGGGAGGTTTGGCTTCAGGCCCGGTCAGCTCCAGGTGCTCAAACCATGTCTTCCTCATCCCTCAGGTCTGCTTTCGTCTGTGTGGGCTCCATTCTCAGGCAAGTCTTCCCCTCGTGATGCAGGTGAGAAGGCTGCCTGCTGCTAGTACAGGCTTACATCTTTACAATTCTCCAAGTCCAACAAAAAGATAGTCTTTATTCCCAGTAGTTATATCAAAAGTTCTGGAATTAAGTGTCTTTAGATATGATTGGATTATGAGCTCATCATTTAACAAAGCCCTGTGGCTAAGAGAGATTAATGCTGTAATTAGCCAGGGCTGAATCACAGTCCTGAAGCAGGTAGAGTCCGCTCTACCCACGGGACGCAATGTCAGAGTGGGGGAGGGGTTCTGCTTAAAGAATATAAGGGGGTGCAGAGGAGGGGGACACATGCTGAGAAGCAAAAGCAGTAGAGGCCCACTACACTGAAGAAGAGGACACACACACACACACACACACACGCGCGTGCGCGCGTTCATGGTTGCACACTTTCTCCTACACTTAAAACAATAACATGCAAAGACGTGCTCACTGATGTGATACAAAACAATAACCCAAGGCTTAAAAGAAGGGGTAAAAAAGGAATCATTATTCAAGTGGAAAAGATTCTAACACCTGAAGTTTCCATATCACCACCACCACCACCACTGTCCTTATCACTGTTAATAGAGAATAACATGCAAAGACGTGCTCACTGATGTGATACAAAACAATAACCCAAGGCTTAAAAGAAAGGGTAAAAAAGGAATCGTTATTCAAGTGGAAAAGATTCTAACACCTGAAGTTTCCATATCACCACCACCACCACCACTGTCCTTATCACTGTTAATAGAGCAAGTCAAACCTCTTTTGTCACAGGTATGTTGCAGTAGGCACCATGCTAACAGAAGGAACTGGAGACAGTTTCTTTCTTTTAAAGGCAGAGCATGGAAGATCAGGTATAAACAAACGGAAAGCAAACATAAAGACCCCATATGAGAACGGATACTCATAGAATCACAGGACATCGATCCCTTCACCCTGCAGGCGTTCACGTTGTACCTACTGAGTGCCAGGCAGCACTACAAGCCCTGGGGGAACAGTCCCTGCCTTTAGGAAGCTAGAGGTCAACTTTTCCAGAACTACATCTTATAGATGAGGAAACTGAAGCCCAAAAAGGATTAGTAACACAGCCAAGATGACAAAACTAATTAGTGGCAGAGCTAGAACCAAAACGACTGTTATCTGAATGTCTACACTCTGGGGTCGTGAAAAGAACATGAACTTAGGAATCAACAGACCTAAGTTCCAGACCTGGTTCTGTCACCAACTGGCTGTAAAAAGCCCACCCACCTGCACCTTCTCTAGATCACATGCTTTGTGGTCGCCTCAAGGAGCAAATCCGGGGAGCTGCCCTGCCTCTGCCAACATCTGCTCCGTGAGCTCGGGAGTATTTCACGGAGATGTTCCCCTGACAGGTTTATGGCTGGTCTTGGCTCAGTGCCTTGAAAACACTCATCATGTGATGAAACAAGAACGTCACCCTGCGGACTATCAATAAACCACACTGGCACCCCCACCCCCACCCAACACCCCTCCACCCACACAGTGTCCCTCCCCTTCAGCCCACTCCAGCCCCTCGTCCCAAAGATCGCCAAAGCATCTCATTAGGAGGTGACATCCAGCAGGATTCATTGCTCCAGATCAGAAGAGTGGCCAGAGCTTGGCTGATCCTGGTGAACACTTTTCTGTTTTGTGTTAAAAGCTTGAGTTTGAAAATGAGCAAGAGCCATGTCTAAGAGGAAACCAGAGAGTATGTTTGATTCAGGCTAGAAAAACCACTAAGTGGCCATCAGAGGATCAGAACAGATACTGGAACAAGATCCCAGTTCTTGCCTGAAGAGACTTGAGACAGGCCTGCCCTCTGGACTCCATCCCACGTGATTCAACTTGGGCTTTCCTTATCTGGGGGAGAGTAGATTTTCCTAAGAAATTGCACGTGGGCCTGAGTTTCTGGGGTGGAAGGTGAAATGGGTGCCACTGCTGAATTCTAACCTTTATCCTGGAGAGATACTGGGAAGGAACTGGCAGGCTCAGTGAAGGATTCAGGAGCCCACCCATAGCACATCCTTTCCTAGCACCTCCACAAAAATCACGTCCACCTTTTTCCACCAGCTTGCTCATTCCTCTTGTCCAGGACACAGGCTCTGGTGTTTTATACCCAGGTCACTTCCAAGTGGTAGACAGAAGTATGCCTCATGAAGAATCAGAAACGATGTAAAGAGGATAAGGCACACTCATGCCTAGGGGAGGAAAAAGTGCAGCGATATCTTAGGGGCTTCGATGAAAGTTAAATGGGTGACAGGCTGAAAGCGTGACAGAGCCAGGAGACTGCATGATCACTAAACTACCGATGCTGTTCTCAGCTACGACTCTCTTAAGCCATGCTCTCTCTCAACCAAGCAAGTGGGTATGATGTCCTTCATGACCCATCCTGCAAAAAGCGGACATAATGGCAGAGTGGTGTGAAAAAGACTCTGAGTTGGGAATTAAAGGACGAGGGCTCCACTCCGAGCGCCTTCCACCTCTTATCTCCTCTGGGATATTGGGCAACTTACTTCACTTTCAGTGTATTGATCTTAGGCATAATGATACAACTTCTTAGGACTGCTGTTTGAAGCATATAAAATGATAGGTTGGAGAGAATGCTTTATTAATTACAAAACACTGTGCAATTTCGAGTCATTATTATTTCCTGTCCGTTTCCCATCTACTTGCATTCTGTTGATACATCTATGTAGTAGCTATGGTCTGTTTTCCATTTAGACTGTAAGTTTTTTGAGGGAGGGACTTGTATTTTCTTTTGTATAATTGGTGCTCCATAAAAGTTTTTGAATGAATGAGTAAAAAAGGAATGACAGCAGTCGTGGGCTCTTGTCTCAACCTACCTTTCCCTGGACCTGGAAGTGCTGTTCCTTCTGTCTGTCCACTCAGACCTGGCTGCTCTAGGTCAGCCCTAAGGCTTCAACTGGACAGGGCCATGCTGGGCTAGAGTCCAGCAGAATATCTTTGCTCTGACTGCCCATCTGTTCTGTGACTGAAGCCAGCACTAAACTTAGCCATGGTGACTCACGGACACAGGGCTGCCCCAGGACTCACAATTTCTCCCAACAAGCCACCTGGCTGCAGTCAATTCCCCCCAGCCCTGACTCCCCCACCACCCCTGGGGAAATGTGGCCTGACCAGCCATCCCCAAGCTTGCTGGACTAGTCCCTAGCATGCAGGGATGGAAGGCAGAGCTTATGGGGTAGCTGCCCCGTGGGGACACTCTTCTCTCCCAGTTCATGGTGCCAAAAGCAGAGACTCTCACAGAAGTCATTGAACAGATGCTCAGTGGCTCCCACAGGGAATCACTGTGTGGGAACGGGGGTGCTGATTCAGTCCTCATGAGACAAGAGGAGGGGACAGCGTCCAGAGCAGGATGGAAATGCTTGGAGAGTGCCGTCCGCTCGTTCACTGTTTCAGTTCTGCACTCTGTGCGTCTCCTCAGCGCCCCTCTGCATTTGCAGGGCATCAGAGCAAAATCTCAGATGAGGAGAGGCCATGACTCCTGGAGTCGGCAGCCAGAGGCGTCCGGTCAGATTTGTTCTGGCTCAGTTCATCGCAAAGTGAATTGGAGCATCACCACTTCATGCATTTGCATGAGCTGCACAAAGAAGGGTGGAAGGAGGGGTCTGCCCTGGTGCAAGAAATAAGGGGGTGCATCATCAGCAGAGAATTTAAAAACAATAGTAAAACTGACTAACAGTCAGTCTGTTTTTCATTACCACTATCAGCTAAAAATTCCAAAATTGTCAGTGATAAAATAATTCTTCCCCCAGGATGGCTGACTTCCTCAGCTCCCCACCCACCTCGATATGCCACTAAACCACATTTTCCATTATTCATTCTTCCATTGACACATTCAGCTGGTCTGTTATTTATACAACAGTATTTCTAGAGCATCTACTACGAGGAAGACATTGTGCTTGATGCTAGGGGAACTGAACGACCGGCTCTCTCCGACCACCCGTCGCCAGCTTGGCCCCCCTTCTCCAGGCTGCTGCCCCTCCCTCCCGCTGTTTTGCCCTGAATTCCCCAAGGCAGAGCTCACTCTGGGCTGTGAACACACTTGTCTGGAGAACGGGGAAGTACAGAAAGGGGAAATGTTGCATTGGTAGCAAGACCACAGCTGCTGGAGCCCATCAGCCCTGCTCCTGCCCGGGACCCCCTCCCCAGGCTGTGGATTTCCCACAGGTGATGACCCCCTTCCCTGCACTCACTCCCCAGGCCCTGGACCCAAATCCTCCTCTATGGCACCGTCAGTGGGAGCAAAAACCACTGACAGTGTAATAATTTCACCTGTCTGGACTACCTGTGCTTAACAGCTCCGTTCCTTATGGTCATCACCTTTCCGTTCCAGAACACTGTCTGAGCTTTACCTTCTTTTTATAATCAAAGATATATTCAAGAGTTTTCTCAATAGAATCAGTCTTCCTGAGACTTCCCAAGACCCCTGCTGTAGAAGGCTTGCTGTGGCCCTGAGAGGAGGGGTTCGTCACATGTATTTGTACCCTTTAGATTTACTTGGACCCTTTTAACAGTCTGGTGAAGTCTACGGGCTTAGAAAAAGTCTTTTTAAGTGCATAAAATGAAATAAATGAGATTTAAAAGGATGCCAGTTTTATTGAGATCTAGTCATCAAAATAATTAAAAAACAAATTTGTGATAAATGTGCTTTTTTTATAACACATAAGGCAACTTGCTCTGCAGGCAGGTCTAATAATTAATGCAATTTTATAGTAGTGAAGTATGTAAAGTATATTTTCAGATATCTGCAAAATCTATGATATACAAAAAA
>NW_007727462.1:388539-389416 GCF_000696425.1 Galeopterus variegatus | reverse complement strand
AAAAAATTGTCTTACTGATGACAATGTCACAGTTACTGCTAATTCTACCTAGGTTTTTTGCCTATTTCATAATTGAAAGAAATGCTAATTTTTAGTTAGAGTTCATTGAGAACCAAGTGTCATTTTCATCAACCCAAGTTCACTGATTTCCTGAATTACGTCAGAGAAGGTTATGAATTTCTTCCCTAGAGCAGCAGGCACTAAATATTGGCAGCTTTTCATGGAAACTGCTACAGTCTGAGTGCAATGATGGAGGTCGGCATGAGACGCCAGGTGTACCAGCCAGCCTCTGAGCCAGTCCAGCTGCACCTTCTGTGCTTCCCTGCCCTGTGGCACCCTGACTCTCTTGCCATCCAGTGTCCTTTTGGATTAGAGCAGTAGGGGTTCCTGGAGGAGAGAGGTGAGAGTATTCCTTCCCCCACGGATGAGTCTCTCCAAGGCTGGATGGATTCACTGAGCTCTGGTGACACCATCTACCACAATCAATCAACAGAACTGGAGTTGGAAAACTCAGGCGGAGAGCCAGCTGTGACACCTGGCAATTCTGTGAACTACTGGACAGCTGGCCCCAACATGAAGTCCCAAGTCCTCATCTAGACATCCCAACCTGAGTCACCCATTTGCAGGGCTTTTGTGAGAATCAGTGTAGACGGTATAAATTCTGCACAAACACAAATGTTGTAAAAAAAAGTTCAGCGAATACAAGTGGCAATGGCAGGGGGCAGTGCTGGCCCTTGTGCTGTAGAGGAGCCACAGCAGGCCCAGAGAGAGTGGAGAGAGGCGACATACATAGACCAGCCTTTCCACATCCCCTCCTGGGCTCTCATGGAGCTACAGGTGCAACTGGAAAATTGACCGAGTAACAAACTGCAGTCTG
>NW_007727462.1:387005-388173 GCF_000696425.1 Galeopterus variegatus | reverse complement strand
TGGGCTCTCATGGAGCTACAGGTGCAACTGGAAAATTGACCGAGTAACAAACTGCAGTCTGTTCTCTGTGCTGATGGAGCCAGCTTCTGCAGAAGGGGCTTGACTGGCTGGGAACCAGGTGGGGAGACAGCTGACCCCACCACCTCTGAGACACCATCTTGTAGCCTTCTGGAAAGAGAAGCAATGCTGAACTCTTTGAGGAACCAAGGAAAGGCTACACCATAGGTCAGCCTTGCCATCGACTTGGGACTCTGAGCAGTGGAGAGGGAACAACAGAGATGGGGGCTGAAAAGTGTCTCTTGCTTCAGGACCAGGGGTCAGGGGCCTGGGCACCCGAAATAATTTTTTTTGTGACTTCTGGACTCAGTACTTTCCCGACACCATCCATTCTCCAGTCCAGATTCATCTTCCGAAAATCCCTTCCGACGTGCCACCGAACTGCTGTGAGTTCCTCCTCCTGATTACCAATCACAAAATGAATCCAACCTGATTCATTTTACAAAAGAAGAAACTGAGGTCCAGAAAAGGGACCATGATGTAGCCAAGGTGGAGTGGCTGCTTAGCACAAATGAAGCCCAGACTGTAGCCTAAGACTCAAAGTGCTCCAACTATCTCTGCCTTACCCATCTAACTTAAACAGCATTTCCCAGTCAGGCTACCCTCTTTATTGTCTCATTTACTACCTGGTGACATCTGTCTACTTCTCATCTCTTACAGGGTGAGTTGAATTAAACTGCATCTCCTTGAGCAGGTGTTTTTCAATGGGAATAGAAGAGGCGGTAACAATTGCCATTTCTGGACATGGTCTATCCAGCCCCTTGGTGTCACAGGAATATCTCACCATGTTTTGTGGGTAAACAGCATCGGGAGGAGTTCAGAATAACCATAAAAATAAAAATGTCCAAAAAAAGGGGAAAAAATACAGCTGACCAAAGGCCCTAAGATCTCACTTGGTAACAGCCAAAAACAGGTGTAGGACAAATATTTTCTTTCTGAGTCAAAGAAAGCTTTGTATGGGGTATCCAGGTTCCATAACAGTGGTGTGATTCAGCACGATGGGGTTCGGGTGTTTTACTTTCTTAACGTTCTCCAGATGTTACACGCGTGCGCACATGCGCACTCTCTCTCTCTCTCTCTCTCTCTCTCTCTCTCCTCCCTCTCTCTCCCT
>NW_007727462.1:383753-386319 GCF_000696425.1 Galeopterus variegatus | reverse complement strand
GGCGGCAGCAGCAGCAACACTGTCATCATTCGAGGTTTGTGGGACCATTGCCTTGCAATAAGCCGAGAGGAAGAGTTTCTGTAATATAGAGAAGAATCTAGCCCTACCCTTGAAAAGCTTCAAATATGGAAGAGAAGCCAACTAGAAGAGTGGAATCCTGGATCCCATCTCCCCCAGAAAGAATTGACCTTCGTGACCCATGGTGGCTTGCACCCACGTCAGCTGCTGTGACTCTCAGTCACATGTGTCTCTCCTTTCCTCCTCGAGAGGAGACACGGGTCCTGATTGTCTTCATATTCCCCGTGCTCAGTACCATGCCTGAGCCAGCAGGGACCTTTTAAATGCTGCTTGAATGAATGAATACATGAACGAGAATAAACCTCAGTAACTCCCTGGCTGATGAACTGTTACGAAGATTCTCTGGAACCATTTTCCTTCTGACCTCGATTTTCTAACAGTCTTTGGGATTATGTGCTTATCTGTTTCTTTGTAAGGGAAAAAAGAACTGAAGAAAATAGCAGTCAGCCTACGCCTACCTGTTCACAATCTTATTAAAAGTCATAAGAGGAAGGAAGTGCCCATGGTTATATTATCCTACAGTTAAAAAGTTATTGCTGAGTTGTGAGTTTACAATTTGCCTCTTCTATCAGGACACCGCTCACATTGCACACGTGACCCAATATTCAAATATGTTGGGAACTCATTTAGGTCAAAAATCTCTTTAACTTAAGATTCAGAAAAACAGAATGGTCGTCTAACCAGATTTTGCTTAGTCCTGTAAAATAAGAAGAAATCTTCAGATGAATGTCACTGTGTCAAAATAAGACCTTTTTAAATAATTAGAGAAGACTTTGACCATCCAAGTGTAATTTTCATATTAAGCATTCTTATTTGCTCTTATGCTTTCTTAACTAAACCATCTGTTAGATGACATAATATGAATGGAGGATCTAACACTGTGCCTGACACATATTTGTTCAACACACGATTATCAAAATAAAATGTTTGGGATAAATGGCAGCATTTAAACCTATTGATTAACGAGTCCCACTTGCAGAGTTTCTCATTTAGTAGGTCAAGGTTGGGTCCAAGGTGTTGCATTTCTAATAAATTCCCAGGTGGTGCCGAAGCTGCTGGTTTAGTGACTATACTTCAGAACCACTGCTATTGACTTTTCTTTCCTATGTAAAGCCCTCTCCACCTCTGGCTTCTTGGTAGGTTCCTGTTGATTGCCTACCCCATACCCATTTCCCCTTTTCCTTACTAACAGACCCTGATTGTATCCTGAGCAGCAATGTAAATACTATATTCCTCAGCCTTGCTGCTGCTGAACTCAGCCAATAATCTGGGCACAGCTGTTTGGTAAGATTTATAGGAGAGTGTTTTAAAGCAGTGCAGAAAGGTGCACAGGAACTTTTCGCCCTTCCCTCCTTCCTCCATTTATTGTGATATGGACATGACAGCTGGAGCTCCAGCACCCACCTTAGAGGACGAGGCAAACTTTAAAAAGGAAGCCACATACGAAAGATGGTGGGCGGGAAGCATGGGATAAGCCTGGACCCTTGATGACAACGTGAAGCAGCCTTGCCACCCTGTGGACTGTTTATCTCAGATTTCTCCTATGTGAGAGAAAGACAAATCCCTAAAAGTTTAAACCATTGTTATTTTGCTTTCCAATTTTATACCAAAAAGCTAATCATATCTGACTTAGCTTCCAATGCATTGCAGTGTTCCTTTTGTCCCCCAGCTTCTCAATTACTCCTCTTGGTCATTCCTTCCTTCCTCCCTCTTCCCTCCTCCTCCTCCTCCTCCCTCTCATCTTCTTTTTAACTTTCGTTCTTTTTCCTGCCTTTACACCACAGCTTCTCCAGAGATCTCACCTCACCTCTCTTCTCTACTCCCTTCTCCTCTTCTTTCTAATTTGTTCTTGACAATCTCAGCCAGCTTCAAAGCTCTCATCATAATCTGTATTTCAGTTTTGGATCTGCAATCTTGCATTTACAGAAACAGAGCCGCTATTCCATATCTCCCCATGGATATCCCAACAGAATGGCACATTCATTGCTTCAAAACTTGAATTTCTGACCTTCCCTACAAAATCAGTCACTTTTCTTTTGTTTCCAGTTTTAATAGATCTTCTTAATTTCCACTTCACAGCCTTGAAACCTCCACATTATCTTGAACTTCACCTTCTCCCTTGGCTTGATAAATGATCAATTAGAGTGCCATCGATTTAATATCTGTAATTGATTGCCCAGCCAAATTCTGCTCTCCACCTCAGCTCTTATTTTTGGAGTTCAGGCCTTCACCATCTCTCTTTCATGCCACAGCAGCAGCCATCTAACTCCTTTTTCTGTCTCAGTTCTACCATCTTACGTGTGTCTGTGAGTGTGGGTGCAGTACCACTCTGACCACATCCCCCCCATGCAGCCTCAGTGAGCCACCAAACGCAATCCACTGTCTGATGCCAGCATATCTTTCCAAGTGTGATTTCCAGTGCTTCCCATCACACACTTTACCTAAACTTCATCCAACCTATGTGATTCACCACCTTCAGCATTTACCC
>NW_007727462.1:380821-383261 GCF_000696425.1 Galeopterus variegatus | reverse complement strand
ATCACACACTTTACCTAAACTTCATCCAACCTATGTGATTCACCACCTTCAGCATTTACCCCAAACACCTGTTGCTACGTTGTCCATGCAGGTTCATTTTCCAATATCTCCACTACTTCTCCTCTCTGATGCCTGAATCCTAGCTTTTCTTCAGGCCCAACAAAAATGCCATCTCAGGACTCCACAAAGCCTTCCATGAGCTCTTGAGCTGAAAGTTCTCTCTCCATCCTTTTAAATTATATATTATTTTACATGCATATGTTGATTTGGCTTTCGGTTTCTAATTCTTTTTAAATCTATATATCTTAGGGCACTAACTTTTCCCTTCATATTGTAGTAATCAGGGTACATACTTTATCTTGTGAATTAGACTTGTCTTGTTCATCCTGTGTGTGCTTCAGACTGCCAGGACAACAGAGGCTCAGTAATTATACGTCGAGTGAATAAACAATATTTTTTGTTGTTGAGTGCGTGAACAAATAGATATGCATTGGATGTTTAAATATGACTTACAGTCTACCCTCTCATTACCATGGTGGTCACCCCTCCACATCCACCTTCCAGCCTCCACGACTTTGGACAACATTGGCAAAGAAGAGTAAGGAAAAGAAGACAAGGAAATGAAAGCCTACGTCGGTATGTTCCCTCCATGAAAAATAAGTACAATCGAAAGCAAGAGGTTAAGTTTAAATTAAGCTTTGTGGATAAGGAGAGGATTGTGAGTACTTTTTTGCTGCAGAAAGATATTTTTGCTCCTTTAAAAACATTAAGGATCTTTCCAAAAGGGGTCAAGTGTACCTTGTTCCACCATGGGTCAGACAATAGGGACTTTCTATCACAGCACATCCCGTACTTGCTCCGTTATAAGCAAAATGTCCTTCAGTGAAACAATGTGCCCTGCTAAGACGATCAATGTCTTCCTAAGACTCTCCTAAAGCATTTTTGAGAGCAAAGCCCCTCTCGGCTTCACTGCAGCATTGAGGGGAGAAGTTAAGTGATAAGAAGCACAGTCTGGGATTCATCAACACCATGTGCTGCACAGAGTGGGACATCATGCCCTCGCCCTTGTCTGTGTCAATGGATGCCTCCATCCTCTTCCTGACACCTCCTGCTCCCAGAGAATACACAGGTCAGTCCCACCTCTTCTCAGAGAGGTACAGCGACAGTCAGACCTGGGGCAAGAGCACAGTGTTTGGTGTTAGTATTCTTGGACGTTTACTGGGTGCTATGGTCTGAATATGCCCCCCAAATTCATATGCTGAAACTTAATGGCCAGCGTGGTAGTATTAAGAGGTGGGGCCTTTAGGAAGTGATTAAGTCATGAGGACAGAGACCTTGAAGATGGGTGAGGGCCCATATAAAAGAGCTAGAGGGAGCAGGTTCATTGTCTCCTGATCTTCTGCCATGTGAAGACACAGCAATGAGGCGCCACCTTGAAGCAGAGAAAGCAGCCCTCACCAGACACTGAGCAAGCTCGTGCCTTGATCTCAGACTCGCCAGTCTCCAGAACTGTTAGAAACAAATTTCTATTGCTTATAAATCACCCAGTCTGTAGTGTTTTGTTATAGCAGCATGTATGCATATGACACTGGGCCAGCAACATACTATTTTACCAAGATGCTATCAATAGATCCCTCTGGCTCTCAGTTTTCCTATTTGAATATAATCTGCATAGAGAATCCTTGTTTTCTGTTCCACAGAGTGGGACCCAAATTAGGGGAATTTTACTTGCCTTTTTCCAGCTAGGTGCCAATATGAGCATAAATACTTCTTGCCACCCAATAATCCACAAGGAGGCTGTGGCTTGTACCTGTTAGATGACCGTGAGGGACGGGGGTGGGGTGGGATATTCCTTTTTCTCTGAAAGCATCTCTTGCCTCCTCCAACTGAACTCATTCTGGGTCCCCATGAAGCAGCTCCCTACTGAAAGGTCCTGGTCACACTCACGAGCCTTAGGGAAAGCGGGGGAAATGGAAATCAGGCAAACTAGCCCTGGCCTCACTGCCCAGTCCTCTGGCAATTCATGGAGAGGTGAGGCGTCCCGTGCACATCTCCTCTTTTCCCCTCCTCCCCAACTTGCTGCAGCTCTCTTTCTTCAAGGTCTTCTCCCTCTGGCATCTCTTCTCCCTCCTTGCCCAGGATGTGCCATCTGCCCAATAGAGTGATGAACCTCCCCTCCCTTCAGACTCTTTTTGCCTGAAACATGCACCTAATCCCAATGACTTTTCTTCATGTCCCATCTCTTGTCACTTCAGTACCGGTTCCAGCATTGGCCAACTCCAAGGGTTGGGAAGAGGTGATGTGGGGAAGGAATCTAGACTCAGCTTGGAGGGCAGAGGAAGAGAAATGAGGGCAAAAGGGACGTTATTCTGGACTATTTCTCTTTTTCTCCACAAAGGATCTGAAACCAGCACATTATACCATCATGAGGGTTAATGCC
>NW_007727462.1:372719-380378 GCF_000696425.1 Galeopterus variegatus | reverse complement strand
AGACTCTTTTTGCCTGAAACATGCACCTAATCCCAATGACTTTTCTTCATGTCCCATCTCTGTCACTTCAGTACCGGTTCCAGCGTTGGCCAACTCCAAGGGTTGGGAAGAGGTGAGGTGGGGAAGGAATCTAGACTCAGCTTGGAGGGCAGAGGAAGAGAAATGAGGGCAAAAGGGACTTTATTCTGGACTATGTCTCTTTTTCTCCACAAAGGATCTGAAACCAGCACATTATACCATCATGAGGGTTAATGCCAGTACGCAGACTCTTGTCTGGTCTTCATGAGAGATTTATGTTCCTTTTACTTTCATTTATTTCTTGCAAGATAATAATCTTCCCCTTATTATGCTAAAGGAGTGTTTGCCCTTCACTGCCCTGTGCTTTACTGCACAGTTTCATCCCATTCACTGACAAGGAGTAGTGCCTTGCCCGAATCAATTCTCTTGAACACCCCAAGCTCCTTCTGTGACTGTGGTGGGGATGGGGGAGCATCTCTTCAACTCTCTACACATAAGACAAGGCTCTGAGCTCCAGGGAGGTGATGGATTTTAAACCTCTAAAGTAGCAATCTGCACTGTTAACGAAAGCCCCAGATGACGCGAGGTGGCCACTGCTGGTCTGCCGCTGTGAGGGCTGCTGGATGGGGCAGCCTCTGAGTCTCAGAGGAGCTAGAGGAATGTGTGGAAATTCCACAGCCAGGACATGTTTCGGTAAGAATGTACTCGTATTTACCTGCCATCACCATTTGAGATCAGTAATTATATACCCAGGATAGTCTGCAGAAAGCTATTAAACTGATACTCATTCAGTCATGTTCTGAGAATCTACTAAGGCCTACCATGCACCAGAACACATCAAAATGCTTTTACAGGCAGTGCAGGCAGCAAGAGGCATTTGGAGTACGACACAGTAGTGCAGACTCAAGCATTTCAAGAAGTCTTCTTACCCCAGTGTGGAATGGTGTTTCCTTTAGGCTGTGAGCACACCTCTTTTCCCCAACGTTATCAAGAGCCTCAGGCACTGAAGGCCAAGATATATTTATTCTTCATCAGCTCTTGATCCTGAGATACCTTGTTGGATGCTTTCTTGGCTTTATGCTATGGAGAAGAGGCACTGATGCCAGAACATTGGACTGCAATTCTGAACCTAAGTTGTGACCCTGGCTCTGCCTCCTGCCAGCCATGGGACTGGGGCCACGTCTCTTTACTTCTCTGAACCTCTGCTGTCACCAAGGTGCTTAGACTCCCTCAGTACACGTCAAGAGTTAAAAACCAAGAACCTATTGATTCCCCTGCTAAGATTTTATCTTAAGGCACGTTTTCTCAACCTCATCATTATTGACTTTTTGGACTGGACAGTTCTGTATTGTGGAGAGAGGTCTTCTGCATTGTAGGATGCCTAACAGCATCCCTGGTCTTTATCCACTAGATGCCAATAGCACCCCTTCCCTCCCGACCACGACTTCTGACAGTCAAATTCTCCAGACAAGGCCAAATATCCTCTGGAGGACATCACGCCCAGTTGAGAATCACTGTCCGAGGATATCAAAAGAAAGATGGTTTTATGTGTAATGACAGCTGCAGCAGCATTGGATAAAAACAATTTGCATCAACAGTACGAAAAAGATTAATGGAATCATGATACATTCATTTGATGGCATATTCTATAGTCATTAATGTGAAATTATATATAAACAAAATTTCTGTAAGAAGCTGTATTAAATATAAATGCAGAACATTAAATCGAATCAATGCAGCTGTGTGAAAATGCTCTGAGTTATAAAATCCAAAGACTGCAAAGAACCTGAAAAGTAACCTGGCCAAACAATCCACTTTTTGATCCTCGTTGGAAATGTCCTTACTAAGGGGACAGACATCCCCTGCTTAAGCCCCTCTGGATTGTTTTCCTGTGGTTGCCACAAGAAATCACCACAAACTTGGTAGCTTGAAATGACAGAATTTTTTTTCTCTCGCAGTTATGGAGAACAGTCTTCAGAGGCCACTTTTCCTTTGAAGGCTCTAGGGGAGAATCCTTCCTCAACTTTTCCAGCTTTTGGTGTCCCTCAGCATTCCTTGGCTTATGGCAGCTTAACTCTAGTATCTGCCCTGCAACTGTGTCTCAAGTCTCCCTCTCCTTTTTCTTATAAGGACCCCAGTCATTGGATATAGGGTCCTCTCTAAATCCGGGATGACCTCATAGCCAGATCTTTAACTTAATTACATCCACAAAGACCCTGTTTCCAAATAAAGTCATATTCATAGGTCCTGGCAGTTAACCTGGACAAATCTCTTGGATGAGAAGAGACCCAATTCAACCTATAACATCCTCTACTTATGATCAACTTACCTCCTGCGGCTGGGTCTTCCATTCTTGGACAACTTTGAAACAGAACACTCTTTAAAAAGAAAAAAAGATGACCGGTAAGGGGATCTTAACCCTTGACTTGGTGTTGTCAGCTCCACGCTCTCCCAAGTGAGCCACCGGCCAGCCCTTGAAACAGAACACTCTTCATTACATCACATAAACATCCTGCCATATGCATGATTATTAGACACCATGAACAAATGCAAGTAATTAAAATGGTTGGGTGGTGAGACTGAAGAATTATGTTTTTCTTTAGCTATGCGTTTTTTCAATTTAAAAAGAAAAACAAACCTCTTCATCTTTCCTCACAGGATCAAGTCATGTATATAGGGTGAAATAGCTCTGTAAATTTTGGACTAGCAAATAAACATAGGGAATCTCACTGAGGATATCATCACCATTTCGCAGGTGCTTCTCTGTTTGGTGTATGTTACCTGACGAGCCTAGCTTTAAGCCTATGCTTGGAGCATTAGCAAAAGAGGGTCATTAAAAGCATATTTTTCAGAAGAAGATAATACTTGCCATTATTAAAAGTCATCATGAAAAAATCCAAACTTTGCAGACGTTACTTTTTATTATTATTACATTGAAATGACGTGATGGGGAGCACCAGGCATTCTTCAGTGCTTAAGGCTTCAAGAAGCCTTCATCCCGTCATGGGATGCAACAGTCGAAGGGTGTCTATTCTTGGGAACAAATCAGTCAGGAGTCACTTCAGTCTGCCATCACACAAGAACCAACAGCTTTTTCTCACCTTTAATTCTTCTCTCCTTTTCTTTTATTTATCTTTCTCTGCTTTTCCCCAGGCCCTATTNCCTTTAATTCTTCTCTCCTTTTCTTTTATTTATCTTTCTCTGCTTTTCCCCAGGCCCTATTTCCCAATTGACTCCTTTTCCACCCTCTTCCTCCTTCCCGTCCTTTTCCGCCCCCCACCTTCTGTGCTCCAATTCCCCTCCTCCCACCACTTCTCAGCAAACACATGTCAGACATCTGGGTCGAGCATAGAAAAGCAGCTCCTCGAAGTCACGACAGGCAGGCTGGCTCAACACCTTGCTCGGATACTGCAGAGCCTCTGAAGTGCTCCCCAAATCTCTCTCCTGACACATAAAACACATTCCTGCTGAAGTGGGCCCCCTCGTTCACTACCCCAGGCCCACTCGGTGACCGCTGCCCCAGGCTCTTGGAATACTCCTATCCTGTGGTCATGAGGAGGACAGCACTGGAGCACGGAGTTCAGGGCTTGTGCGGGTCATTCACAGACATGAGACATCGGTAGCCCTGAAAGAGAATGGGTGAGCCCTGAAGATTTCCAGCAGGGAGGGGCCCAGGCTGCAGCAGCTCTGTGTCTGTGACCATCGCACCAACCATCAGGAACACCCGGGATGGGAGAGCGCTGCCCCCTTAGCTCTCTTAAAGCCAGTAGCCAAAGTTTTCTTATTGGCTGAAGTTACTAAAACTTTCTTGTTCACTTGCAGACATGTGACTGTAGCCATCTGCTAAGGGTCTTTCTAGCTAAGGGTCCTTTAGTTCTGGGCACAGGGCCAAATTGTGGTGACAAGAAATCGGTCTTGACAGTCAGGAGAGGAGATGCTACTACTGTTTCAGACAGTCTGCAACCAGGAGCTGTTCAGACATTAAAGAAGTAAACCCCCTCTCTCACTTACCCCACTGCCAGCTGGAAGTCTAGTTCCAGCGTGACTGTGGAACCACAGGGGAACTTTTCAGATTTGGGGTCTTATTACAAGCTTTATTACAATATTCTTCTTCTTATAAGATTTTGGGTCTTATGGTCCATTATAGAGGACAAGCGCCATGCCTTACTTCTCCTTCCCTTGACAGTACTACCACGAGAAGACAGTAAGACCCCAGGTGGTGAAGAACTAGAAGACGCCAAGCCAGCCAGCACGTGAGCTCTGCACGTGAAAAGGGAGGGCGTGTCTCAGAGCCCCTGGTTTCCAGGCTCTCTTCACCAAGCTCACTGTAGTTGAATGGTGGCCCCCTAAAAGATATATGTACTCAGTACCTGTAAAGGAACTTTATTTGGAAAAGGGGTTTTTACAGACATAGTAAGGATAAGGGTCTGAGGTCGAGATCATCCTAGATTGGGATGGGCCCTAATTCCACTGATAAATGTCCTTTTGAGAGAAGAGAAGGACAGAGACACAGAGATATATGGTCCTGTGAAGACAGATGCAGAGATTGGAGTTATGCTGCTGTTAAGTCAAGGAATTCCTGGAGGCACCAGAAGCTAGAAGAGGCAGTGAAAGATTGTCCCCTAGAGCCTCAGAGGGAAGCTTGATTTCAGACTTCTGACCTCCAGAACTGTAAGACAATAAATTTCTCTTGTCTTAAGCCACTGAATTTGTCGTCATTCACTACAGCAACCATAGGAGACTAATACACTCATTAAGAAACCATGGCATACTGGTGGAGAATTTCAGTATTTCTGAAACACCCCAACACGTTGTCACAGAAAGGCACAGGTGCAGGAGTCAAACACGTGGACTTGAGCCTGAGCTGTGCTGCTGGCTCTCTGGAGCCAGGGCTGTGGCAAGCGGTGAGGGGGCCCAGGTCCGGCGCACGCAGGCGGTGAGGACGCACTGCTGGTCCCCAGCTCCGCTCAGCTTCCGCTTCCCTTGTCCCTGCTCAGAAAGCTCTGCCAGAAAGTTCTTACCACTGCGCTCTTTCTGGTCACCCCTAACACCACACCCGAACTCCGCAGCGCGTGTTTAAGGCCCTTCGCATCCTGCCTGCCACCACCCGCCTTCCTTTTAAATGTCATTTCCATCAACTTCTCCCTAAGAACATCTTTTTTAGACGCTTACTTATCCCTGAAACTGGCTCCTCCATATCTCTTCCAGATCCTCACACCCGCTCCCCAGCCAGGCTGCCACGCAGCCATGCCCCATCCACCTCCCGGAGCGTCCTTGCTGCACCCCTCCTCCGTGCGTCCAGGCCCAGCCATGCAGCTCCAGGACTAGCATGACCGGGAAGACAAAAAGTATCTGTCCAGGACTCCATTCACTCCCCCCCCCCATGCCTCCCTTCATCTCCCCTGACTTGCTGCTTCCCAGTATCAACTTGCTCGTAACAGCCTCCCTCCCCATCCCACCCCCAGCTCATTCACACTGTGTGTAAAACAATGGAAGCACTTAAAATATTGCCTCCCATGGGAGACTCAAAATCCTGAAGCTAAATAATGAATTGCACGCATCATGCAGCAGGCAGATGCAGGTGCAGAGGGGAGGTGAGGGCCTCTCTAAAAACACCTGCTGCCCTGCCCTCTAGGTGTGCCGCCACCCTGCAGACCCATCCCCTCCTTTGTGGCCAGGTTTATCTGCCTTACTCTGGGATCTGGACACCACTGGGTCTCGTCTCCCTGACTCCTTTTCTCTTCCCTACCCAGCCTTTCCCACCACTTTCTTCCTGCTTCTCCATGTTCTAAGTGCTCTCTGGGGGGGATCGTCCATCTTACTCACTAGGTATTCAATTAGAGCAAACCTCAGGGCCCGTCTTTTTCCCTTCTCCCTCCCTCACCCTTCGGGAAGCAATATATAACACCCTCCATCCACCGCAGTCCACTGGCCACCCGCCATTCCCAGCCAGAGTCCCCAGCAACTTTGCCAAGGCAAATGAATAAATAAATCACTAAAGGGGAAGAAAGAGGAGGAAGTGCTGGTTCAGAGATAATGAAGTTCACCTCCCAGCCAAGCCTCCCATGCCTGCTTCTATGATATAGTGGAGCCCAGCACTGGGGAGGTAGCTTCCTCCTCAAAAAAGAAGCCTAGTTCTGTCTGTCTGTCTGTGTGTATGTGCCCAGGTCAATTCCAGGAACACAGCATATTTTCATAGCTTTGCTGTTAACTGTTTAGCCTAATTTGGTCTTCACACATGATGAGAGCTTAGAGGTAGAAAGGCACAGCACCTGTTGCTGGAATAGACAGCACCCGCTCAGAGGATCAGCAACCCGTGCCATGTCGACACGGTACTGTGTCGTCAGTTGGTCACTGTGGGCTTGGAAGGTGGGACAGTGTTATCATCGCATCAGGAATGGGAAACCCACCTTGCCCAAGATTGGAGATGATGGTGGAGCTGGTTCTGCTTATTCCTATTTGAATTTTCATTCACTGACAATATTTCTCATAAAGGGGGACATACCTCTAGCTCTATGCCAGGAGGTACATGAAATCACAGTGCTTCATTTACACTTCTTCCTGGTGGCCAATTTTGCTGGATTATAAATAATTTGAGACAATTTAATATTAATAATGTTAACATTATTACATTATATTTGTGTATTATGTAACATAAACACATACATATATTATGGAATAGAAAAAATATTCACATTAGCTATGTGATAAGACAGAAGACATCAAAGTAATTTCTAGCTTGTTTTCTCTATAGCACTGGTTCCCCGGGGGTAACCCATCACTCTCCCCCAATTTAGAAATGATGGTTGACAGGTACAGTTTGACACCCTCTACCCATAGCATCCGTGGGTTGATCTGGTAAACTGACTCTAATTCCCAACCAGCCCCCTTATTTAGAAATTATCAAGGGGCAAGTGTAACATACATACAGAATGCTCACCCAGAGCAGGCCTGGCCTAATTTTGTTGTCCCTTAGCCACTAAACTTGTTTGAAAATCTCCACTAAGCCTACCTCGCTTACCACCTTGATTCATCACCTTAACTGATCCCTCTTCTCAGTCCCAGCCACCATCCTTTCTTACCTGAACTTCTGCAATGAATTCCTACCTTTTCTTCCTTTTCCACTCTTGCTTCTGTCTTATCCATTTTCTGTACATCAACATGAGGAATCTTTCGGAAATATAAGTTGGTGATTTCCCTGCTGAAAGCATCCTATTGGTGTGAGATAGAAAAATGAATGACTTAACACAGCCTCAACGTGGGCTCTCCATGGCCTGACTTGGGCCTTTCAGACCGTCCTCAGCTCCCACCCGTTCTTCCTCCACTCACTAAGCTCCAGCTTGTCTGGTGTCCTCCCCATGTCTTGCACACTCCCTCTGCCTGGGGAACTCCCCCACACTCTTGTGAGGCCTCCTTCCGTGTTCCGCAGCTCAGGTGAGATGCGACTTCTTCCGAGTCTTCCCGCATCACTTAGTCTAAAGTCACTGCTCCTCCCACTGTCCTTTCTCATGGCATTGTCCTTGAAGCACCTACCACAATCGTGTCACAGCATTATTACTGTTGTTGCTGTTGTTATATAGCTAATGCCCATCTCCCTCTCTACTTTATTAGCTCCTGGAAGAGACGGACCATGTCTGTTTT
>NW_007727462.1:371484-372709 GCF_000696425.1 Galeopterus variegatus | reverse complement strand
TCCTTTTCCACTCTTGCTTCTGTCTTATCCATTTTCTGTACATCAACATGAGGAATCTTTCGGAAATATAAGTTGGTGATTTCCCTGCTGAAAGCATCCTATTGGTGTGAGATAGAAAAATGAATGACTTAACACAGCCTCAACGTGGGCTCTCCATGGCCTGACTTGGGCCTTTCAGACCGTCCTCAGCTCCCACCCGTTCTTCCTCCACTCACTAAGCTCCAGCTTGTCTGGTGTCCTCCCCATGTCTTGCACACTCCCTCTGCCTGGGGAACTCCCCCACACTCTTGTGAGGCCTCCTTCCGTGTTCCGCAGCTCAGGTGAGATGCGACTTCTTCCGAGTCTTCCCGCATCACTTAGTCTAAAGTCACTGCTCCTCCCACTGTCCTTTCTCATGGCATTGTCCTTGAAGCACCTACCACAATCGTGTCACAGCATTATTACTGTTGTTGCTGTTGTTATATAGCTAATGCCCATCTCCCTCTCTACTTTATTAGCTCCTGGAAGAGACGGACCATGTCTGTTTTGCTCAGCATTGAGTAAGCAATGATCAGCCTCAGACCTGCCACCTAGAAAGTGCTCGATATTTTTTTTCTTTGCTTTATGAATGAATGGATGAACTGTCTATGAATGCCGTCTCGCACTGCACGGGTTGGCAGTGGAACAGCAGTTCTGATACCTCTTTCACATTAAGTATAATCAACAATTGAAGAACAGCTGTGAGTGGATATTTTCATTGCTTGGCTGGGCTTTTCAGGTTGTCTGAGCCATCCTGTAAGACAAGAGTTGCCAGTTTTGATTTCAAATTTTAAACCATAAGGAAATACAGTATAAAAATAAAGACCAGGGCTTTGGAAGCCGCTAGATTTGAGTTCCAGTCATGGCTCTGTCACTGACTGGTGGTGTGGTCCAAGTCTCAGCTTCAGAATAATGATAATAATAGTACGTAAGTTACAGGCTTGTTCTGAGCATTAAATAAAGTAATATACATAAACTACTTTGCCCAGTCTTTGGCCTTCAGTACATAGTCAATAAAGGTGCAATATTTTTCTCGTTATCAATAAGGCTCAGAGCAGCACCTGGTTTTTCAGTCACTGTGCTAACTGCTAACTGCCTCTCCGCGTCTTGATTTCCCCGTCTTTCTTTTAATAATAGAATGAGGGGCCGGCCAGGTGGCGCACTGGATAGTGTGCCGCTTGGGAGTGCGGCGGCGCTCCCGCCGAGG
>NW_007727462.1:322228-370759 GCF_000696425.1 Galeopterus variegatus | reverse complement strand
GGCAACACTGAGGGTTGCGATCCGTTGCCGGACACGGAAAAAGACAAAAAGACCAAAAAAATAATAATAATAATAGAATGAACATCACCACCCTGCCCTCTGCACACACACAAACAACATTAGCTGGGCACCTGCCCACTCAGTTACAGACTGTATTTCTCAGGAGTTTGCACACAGAAGTAGCCTAAGACTCAAGTTCTTGCCAATGGGATGTAACAGTGACCTGTGCCATTTCCATGTCACTTGGTTAAAGGCAATTACTTGCCCTCCCTTCTTTTCTGGAACAGAGACTTGGTCAAGACGCAGTTTCTATACACAGAGGAGGAGAGCCCCCTGAGGAAAGGCAGAGCAAATAGGAAAAGAACCTAGGTCCCTGTACAGCCTCAAGGAGCACAGCTGCCCTGCTGGTCTGAGCTGCTCACCTCTGGACCGTATTTTCAGGTTGCCTTGTTACAGCGAAAGCCCTAATTGATGTGGCCTGTTATTGGGAGCCTTAGGAAGAAAATTAAGCAACAGTATGAGACTCACAATTCTCTTCTCAAACTGTGGTGTGGAAGACAGTGGTTGCTCTCTTTGATGTTAGCCTTGGAGACTAAAGACATCCACCCACTATAATATGCCATCCTAAATTCAGCAACAAGACACTAGTCCTCTCTCTATCATAGTACATACAAGACCTTGGTAATTCTCTTCTCAAACTGTGGTGTGGAAGACAGTGGTTGCTCTCTTTGATGTTAGCCTTGGAAACTAAAGACATCCACCCACTGTAATATGCCATCCTAAATTCAGCAACAAGACACTAGTCCTCTCTCTATCATAGTACATACAAGACCTTGGTGCCAAGTCACTCTAATTTCTGAGCCTCAATTTCCACGTCTTTAGAAATGGGTATTATAATACTCCTGCCAGCCTCCTGGATTAGGAGCAGCATAGACAGAACAGTAAACTGGAATGTGCCACACACTGAGAAACGCTGATGATGCTTTCCTCCCCACTCCCTGGCCCCAGTCCCCAGAGACCCTGAGAGAGTCCACTCTCACAAACATGTCCCAGAGAGAAAAGCAGACGTCTACCTTTCGGCATGGGAGATCATCTGTGCTTTGCACATGTGCCATTCCTATAGCTATTTAAGCTCTTTCTAATGAGGGTGCCAGCCTGGAGCACACAATATCATGAGCTGGTGAAGCAGCTCCTATAACACATTTTCCAGGTGAAGAGCCAAGCTGAAAGATGTGTCCCAGGAAGCAACACCAAAACAGAAGGAACAGACTGACAGAACAAACTTAGCCCCTGGACCAGGAATCGTAAAACCTGGAATTCAGTCCCAGGCCTGATACTGAGTCATTCTGTCACCATCAGGCAGGCACTTACTCTCTCCAAATCCCCTTCTGGAAAGTGACTGGGTTAAATCTGGTAATCTAGAAGTTTTTCATCTAGTCTAAAATTCTGGGATTCTAGGCACAGTGTAAAAAGGACATCTGGGAGTGAGGGTAAAGAGATGGAATGGAACTCCAGCAGACAGGAATTCATGCATTCATTTGCTCATTTATTCCTTCTTCCCTTCCTTCTTTTAGCAAGATGTTAACGAGCCCCTACTATATGGGGGGCACTGTGGGAACAAGAAATAACTTGTCTTCCTAGAGACTGAAGGGGAAGAACGAGTATACACCTCACGCCAAAAGAAACCAACAATCTTCCATTGTGTAGTTAATTTAGGCTAGTGCAGGCAGCCAGGCAGCAGGCTGAGAGCTGGATTCATCGTCTCCGTTCATTTTTCAATGTGACCCTCAAGCAATGGTGGCTGAAACAAGAGTAATAAGAAAAATTACCAATGTTTAAAAATAAAAGGTGAATACGAACCTCAGCATATCGGACTCTGAAGACCACAGAATTGCCATGCCAGACCAAAAAGATAAGGCAGCAACGTGTATAAGACAGAGCTCAAACTAGTAATCTGGGTCGTTGCCCATGATCTGTCACCAACTACAGTATCTATGTAACTCTGAGCAAGGCACTTTCCATGTCTGATCCTTAGTTTCCTGTTCTTTAAAGTCTGGGGTTGAGCTGGATTGTCTCCAAGGCCTCTTCTAGGTCTGATGTTACGTGAGTCTGTTCCTGATGTTATTCCATAAGGTACTATTCCCTTCTAATAACATAGCAAGATGAAAATTCCCTAAAGCCAAATGCAACACCTCTGTTTCCTTTGCATAGCTGATTAAATTAATAAAAACCAAGCAGGCCCTCGCTGAAGAGTCTGGGAAATTGCTGGATATTTAGGGAGATTTCTGAGGTTAGTGCACAGTTGCCCTTGGCTAAGATATGCAATCCTTTGGAGTTTTCTCTAAGTTGTGATTAAGCATGAAGTTCAGCTAAGTAGAGAACAAGCCTGAATCTTTCCTTAGGAGAAAATGCTTCTTGATTAAGAGTTCCTTTAGCATTTGATGGAACAGACATGTATTTATTCTTTGACTCATTTTTTCCCTATCTCCATGACCATTTTTTTTGTATTTACATAAGGCTATAGAAGCAAATATGTAAAATGACAAGATTCAGCTGACATGCATAAGTTATTCACAGCATCCTAGAGACTGCATAGGAGTACTTGGCAATGCTCTTTGAGAACACACTCCAGGGTGTGTGTATGTTCATGTGCATGCACACATATGTGCTCACACACATGTATAGAGAGAAGGAATTGAGGTGAGAATCTCCTTCTCTGAAGTCCTCGTAGGTGCCAGGTGGGCCACAGGACAGGCAATGGGGACTCTCAGCATTCTGCCTTAACTGCCCCTCAGGTCCATGTGGAAGGAAGAAGAACCTTCAGAGCCAAAGGAGTAGGCATGATGCAAAGGAGAGGTGGATTTGGGGTAATTCAATTCTCAGGATTAAAGCTGGGAAGATATAGGGGTTAAAAGTTATTGGAAACTTCTATGTCCCACATATTGTAGTAAGTACTTCACAGTTATTTTCTCTTGTTAATCCAGCACACACACATACACACACACCATTCACAACCTTTGAGGTGGGTGCAATTATCCCCATTTTATCAGAAAAGACAGCTTAGAGACATGAGCTAATTTGTCCAAACTAGAAAATTGAAACCTGGGTCTTACTGATTCCGAAGCCTGAGCTTTTCCACAAAATCGATGGTTCCCAGATAATCCATTCTACAACTAATGCTTGGGACACATATGAATTTGGAGGAACCATGGGAATTATAGGACCAACCATGCAAAAGAATAACAGGGCTTACTGGGCCCGTGTAAAAAAGTGACAAGAAATAAAGGTAGAATATAGTACCTATGTTATATCACATGGCATGTTCTGACCTAGGAGACTCAAAATTGGGAGTCTGATTTTTAGTTTTGCTTCTCCAGCCCCTTATTTCTGAGAATAGTGGATTTTGACTTTTCTATGTTTCAAAAAATATGTCAGAGTCTCCTTAAGAAAATCAAAACAAAGCTGCTTTGTTTTGTGAGTACATATATGCTGAATGAATGAATTACTATAAGCCATTCATTCTAGATTCATTAATTACTGTTGTCTCATTCATCAGCTGCATTGTCTGATTTCCTTTAGAAGACCAACTGTCATCAATTCCAGGAGCTTCTGCAGGATTGACAGAATTAGTCTCCACACCCTGAAGAAGTGGAGACACAGTCCTGCCCTCCTGAAGAAAATCAACTAAGAAACCTGGAACCAGACATGAAATGAATTATTGCCTGAATATGAAATAATCGGATTGATCCATACTTAAATGTTGGAACTACGTAGATCTAGAAGAGAATATGTTTTCCAAAGTAGATGAGATGTTCCCTTCACCATTTTAATGATGTTAAGTCTGGAACCAGACATGAAATGAATTATTGCCTGAATATGAAATAATCGGATTGATCCATACTTAGATGTTGGAACTACGTAGATCTAGAAGAGAATATGTTTTCCAAAGTAGATGAGATGTTCCCTTCACCATTTTAATGATGTTAAGTCTTTTTTTTTTTCCTTTTTTTGTCTTTTTTACTGACTGGTAACGGGATCGCAACCCTCAGTGTTGCGCCCGCATCACGCTCAGCCAGTGAGCAGGAACCGGTCTCCACATGGGATCCGAACCCTCAGCGGGAGCGCCACTGCACTCCCAAGTGGCGCACTCTCCAGTGCGCCACCAGGCCAGCCCTAATGATGTTAAGTCTAATCAGTCTTTCCCTGAACTCTTACCAAGGTGGAAATTCTGCAGCAGACCGTCTATAGCCCCAGTGTGTCAGAAGTGAAAGTTTCAACAGCCAATTGAGTCTGGTGGGCAATCAAGGAAAGAGTACAGAGTGTGGAGAATTATCTGTGTGTATGTGCGTATGTGTGTGAATATGCAGAGAAGGGGGCTGTTTGAGAGACGTTCCCCAGTCAGGCTGCCTGACAGAACTCATAGGAGGGCCAGTTATTGTGGCTGTCTTCCCTCTGGTCTACTCCACCTCTGTATTTTCTCTTCCCCATTTCAGTGCACTTGAAAGCATAGTAGATAGATCTCAGAATCAATGAGCAAGCTAGTAAACCAGCCTCCAAAATCAGGCAGCCACAAACAGTGGCTGGGCAGCCAGAGCCCAGGACAGAATAGGAAGTTGAGAGATTGTGTTTCCATGCTGGCTCTGCTGATAGGAGGTGAGTGGCCTTAGTTCCTCCAAGATCTATCTAAGTTCCCTGGGAGTATCTCAGTCCACTGTTACCCCCTGCCTTGGAATTACAGACTGAGCCAACTCAGTATGCTCTGTAGCCACAGGCAACAGCCGGTCAACTAAGGATGTGTACAGAGAGCCAGTTAAGCTCTGTGTGCATTCACATGGGTGTGTGTGTGCATGCATAGGGTTGGGTGGGGAAGACAAGCCTAATCTTATTCTTTCATGTGGTAAACAAACATTCACAGTGTTGCTCTGCCTCCCACGGATTTGTCATCCCTTTTCCCCTAGTTGATGAAGCCACCAAAGATTACTCAAAGCCCATCTGTTCTGAGCAGTGAGAAGCCCCGAAAGGGGTTAATCTCCTGGAACCCTCAAGAGCGAGGCATTCCTTCCATTTGGGAAATTAACCACAAATTGGGGTTCTCTTCCTGAATTTATTCTCCAGACCAGGAAGTTTCAGGAAGAGAACATAGGTGGGGTTTTTGCTAAGTACAGTTTAACAAATTTAACAATAGAAGGTGGTAACATTCAGTAAGACAAGCAAGGTGACATTCCATAATGCAGTTTGCAAGAGGTTAAGTCGATCTACCAACAAAAGCTTGATCTTGGTGAACATTCTCTCCCCTTACAGCAATTTCCCAGTATCTTTACATAGAAATCAGTAACTTGTCTGTCACTGAGCCAGTAACCTTGCCGTGTTACAATTCTTTATCTTACAACAGAGACTATAGCCTGGGGAAAATTTCCTGTCTTTTGCAAGGTTAACATTTGAAACTGCAAGGCTTTGTAAAACCAGGCCCTGTGAAATGCATTTGCTTTATGCATACTCCACATCACAGAGCACCTACTGGGCATCAGACACTGAGTTAAACAGTTGTTACACCTTTGAAAAGAAGCTCTGTGAACTTGTTAAAAAAATACTAACAAGTAAAATTAGAGGAGCTCACGACTATGCAAGTGAACATGGTATAGGTAAAGGAACATTACAATAGATGAAACAGGAAAGTTCATCCCAGAAGACAGTCTGGAAATATTGTAGTTTGAGGAGGAAGAGAAGGAAAAGGCCACTCTGGGCATAATTTGGCTCCAACATCAGTTTTCCCTCTAGTGGAAGTTGGCTAAGTAAAAAGCAGAGCTCTCACTCTTCCCCTATAAATGGGCTGGGATCCTTCCCCAAAGCACTATTATGCATTTGGACACTCTCTTACTATATTTATATGGGAAAGAAGGAAAACAATTCACAGCTTCCCCAGTTCTTTTTCTTGCTTCTCTCCATTTATCCTCGTTGCTGGCATGTTATTTCACTAGAGAGGAATGTCCTATTTTTAAGGGGTAAAAGGCTGGGGTGGAGGTTATACTAATAAATTTTGACATGGGAAAAGGAGACCTTCTCTCATTTCCTTATGATAAGGGAAAACCAAAGCAAGAATCTTGAAACTCACTGTCATCCCAAAGTGATAGGAAGACTTTCAGGAGGGAGCAGTGTCTTCACAGGGTCGCTGAGCATGTGCCTGGCTGTTGGGCATGGACAGCAGTGTCTTGAATCCCCTATCAGTTTAGCAATGCCCTGGAATTCTCAGAATTTTTTCTTGAAACTCACTGTCATCCCAAAGTGATAGGAAGACTTTCAGGAGGGAGCAGTGTCTTCAGAGGGTCACTGAGCATGTGCCTGGCTGTTGGGCATGGACAGCAGTGTCTTGAATCCCCTATCAGTTTAGCAATGCCCTGTAATTCTCAGAATTTTGCAGGTCTCCTCTGTAGCTGGATATCTCCTTTTCTCCATGACATGGTGCCTACCTCTAACTCCCTTTGGTTGGATGACGCCAATCCCAGATCTCCTGTGTCATTTGATATAAATTTATCAATTATTTTCTACATTCCAAGAAGCTCTAAGTACTCAGAATTTAAAGAATTCAAAGATGTATAAGATTTTTGCTGTTGCAAGTATATTAGTTTGCTAAGGCTGCTATAAGAAAATACCATTGACTGGGTGGCTTAGACAACAGAAATTTATATCTCACAGTTCTGAAGCATAAAAGCTCAAGATCAAGGTGTCAGCAGGTTTGGTTTCTCCTGCAGCCTCTCTCCTTGGAGTGTAGATGGCTGCATTCTCACTGTGTCCTTGCATGGCCTTTCTTTGGTGTGCACGCATCCCTGGTGTCTTTGTGCCCAAATTTTCTCTTCTATAAAGACACCAGTCAGATTGGTTATAGCCCACTGTAAGGGCCTAATTTTAACTGAATTACCTCTTTAAAGACTCTTTCTCCAAATAAAGTCACATTCTCAACTACTGGGGAAGCGAGGACACAGTCCAGCTCATAATAGCAAAGTGGCTCCCTACACTTACAATAAAACAGGCATCTTAAGCCAACTCACATGATAAGAAAAAAGCTTCAATTTTTGTAAAGCACTAACAGATTAAACGAACTTTCTGGCCAGAGTAGGTTCTTCATTCTAGTTTGATGACTTGACCTCCTCTAAGGTGTGTGGGGAAATCCCCACAATTGAAGCTGCATTTCTTATTCCAATAGAGATTTCATATGCAAAAAGAATTCCAGGCAGAGGGAACAGGTGATTCAAAAGCACAATCACAGAAAGGTCCTACTGAAAAAGTTGAGTGTGCAAGATTGTCTTATGGGGGAGGGGGAGGAGCTGATACAGAAAAGGTGGGTTGGGCCCAGAGGGTGAAAGGCTGTGCATGTGTGCTGAGAATCCAGATTTTACCCCATATGTCCAACAGCAGGGTTGGGGATTGCAGAAGGAGGGCTATTTTGACTTGATGACCTCAGTTTTATTAGGCAGATTATCGTAGATGGCAGCGTGAAGAATGCACCAGAGTGGGGAAAGACTCAGACAGGGATCCCACTCAGGAAGTGACTGCAGTGGTGCAGATGACTTTAGAACAGTCAAGAAGCCATAGGGTTGACATGGCCTTCACTGCAAAGGTATGAAGTCTCCCAAAAAGACTCTGGGCAATATTCTTTTAATCTCTCAGATCAGACAAATGCCAATCAGGTCAGATTTGGAGGAAGGTCGTTTGCCAGAGAAGAGAAACACCTTTTTTGCAAAGGCCTACAGCATGATGTCTCTTTGGTTTCTCTTGTACGTGAACTAAAACCATACCAAGGGAAGAAAGGAATGAGATCAGAGGCCCCTAGAAGCTATGTGGAAAATCTCTGTGGTCATGTTAGCTGTTGCATAATTAAATTACTTCTTGGAAAAGTGAGATATAGCTTTTCTTTCCCATTTAGTATTCGTGGCCTTCTGCTAGCTGTCTGGTGTGTCCAGTTCTAATCAAGGACAAGTCCTGAAAACAGGTGCTGGGGACCACTTGTCTGAGAGGTGAGTCAATGTGGGTCTCACCAGCTGCATCTGAAGAGGCTTCTCCATCACTGGGAACCAAAACCTGTCTTCTGCAGATGCCAGAGCAGAGAATTTTTCTGTTTCAAGATGGCTATAAGACTTGATGTTTTTTCTTATATCTTTTTAACCCTCTTATGTCTTAATTTAATATCTTACATCTTCACTCAGCATTTGTCACACACCATGTACGTGTTGAGCCCAATGACAGACACTGGTGGTACAAAGATAAGCATGACCCAGTCCAGAGAAGTCTCTTTTGGTAGGGACTTGGCTGTTTGGCAAGGACGAGGCAGATATAAATGGCAGAGTTAAAGTACCATATAATAAATACTTTACTGGAACTGTGAACCAGGGACCTCAGAGGAAGAGCCACAGCTGCATGGTTGTCATCCTCAGGCAGAGGGTACCATGATGCAAATGCTGTGAGGATCCACCAAGATGCTGGGGCCACTTCACTGGCCTGGGCAGACACCCGGAACTTCAGCTCAATCACTTAACATGCCCACATACCCAAATGATGTGAAAAGACAGCACTTACACACAATTAATTAATCACTCAAACATATATTGACTATCTATTATGTAAAATGTACTGGATTTGAGCATTGTTGGGGGTAGGAGGGCACATAAAGAGCAAAGCGAGGAGAGAAAAGGAAGAGTAAGGAAGCAGCATCTAACGGCAGTCAGGCATTATGTTGAGTATCTGACATACATTATTTAATTCTGAAAGGAAGGTACTATCTATCATATAGGTCAAGAAGCTGCAGTGACATGAGTGGCTAACACAGATGGCAAGGGGCAAGCCATTACAATTACAAAGGCCATGTCCAACTCATCATTCCTCGGTACTGGGGGTACATTTGGTAAGGAAAAGGTGAGGGAAAAGCCCTGACACGAAGTGAAGCAATAGCCTAGATATCCCACGGGAGGAGACACCCATTGCAGAGCCCACATGTCCTGGTCTTCCCAGAGGTGTAGGGGCAGAGCACACCCCCACTGCACCCAAGCACACAGAAGCATGCCCATGAGCTGCTACATTTGTAGTCTTACTGGGTCAGCAGTAAGGGCTGCTATGCATATGTGTATGTTTTGTACATATGCTTGCAACTTTCTAGGTGGATGTCCATGTTAGGATTATGAAAGTAAACATTCATTTAAAAGAATTGCTGAATTTGTGTCTTTTTGTCATCATGAATATTCTTAGTTAATGGATATTAGATCATCAGTCACTATTCTGTAAAGGGTGGGATGACACTTTTGTTTTTTGGTATCAAACCAGGGTCCTCAAGGAGCCACAGGCAGCCTCTCCTGTCTGACAGAAGGCAGGGGTACTTGAGGACCTCACCAGGAGCTGTGGGAAGCCCCCCACCTACCCAATGGAAGGCAGGAGCATGGCACAAACACCACTTCCACGTGGGTGGTCCACCATAGCCACTGCTACAGCCACTGCTAATGCAATGGCAGCTTACCATCACACAGCAGCTAAGGCCACCATGCAGGTGGTCCACTACCCACTTGACTGCATTGGCACAAAGAAAGTCACCAATGGAGCCCAGAAAAAGAGGAGGATGTCTCTCTCTTTAAAGATCGTTCTAGAGTAATAGAAGAAGCAACTGATCTACCAGATGAGCAGATGTCAATATAGAGATACTAGAAATCTGAAAAAAAAGCAAGAAAATATGACACCACCAAAGGAATAAAGTAATTCTCAAGTACCATACCCCATAGAGCAAGAAGTCCTTGAAATGACTGAAAAGGAATTCTGAGCAACAATCTTACAAAAACTCAATTAGAAGAGAAGACTCAGTTAAACAACACAATGAAACAAGAAAAAATATCCAGGATATGAAGGAGGAAATTTACAGAGATTAATACCTTAAAAAAGAATGTAGCAGAACTCATGGAACTGAAGAATTCATTCAACAAAATAAAAAACAAAGTAAGAACTTAAGCATCAGGTTAGAGAAAGCAGAAGAAAGAATTTCTGATATCAAAGACAGTCTTTTTGAAATAACCCAGGCAGATGGGAAAAAAAAGAATTTAAAAAATGAAGAAATCTAAGAGAGCTAATGGGTAAACCTTAAGAACACAAATATTTGAATTATGGGTGTTCCAGAAAGGGAGGAGAAAGGTAAAGACATTGAAAATCTATCCAACAAAATAATAATGTAAAACTTCCCAGGTCTAAGGAGAAACAGGGACCTTCAAATACAGGAGACTCAAAGATCCCCATACAGAATCAATCCAAAAAGATCCTCTCTGAGACATATTACAGTCAAACTGGCAAAGCTCAAAGACAGAGAGAGAATCCTAAAAGCAGCAACAGAATAGTGTCAAGTCACCTATATGGAAGCCCCCATCAGACTAACAGCAGAGTACTCAACAGAAACTCTACAAGCCAGAAGATAATGGGATGATATATTCAAAATACTAAAAGAAAAAAGCTGCCACCCTAGAATATGATACTCAGCAAGGCTATCCTTCAGAAATGCAGGAGAGATAGTATATTTCCCAGACAAAAAAAAAACTGTGGAGTTCATACAACCAGCCTTGCAAGAAATCCTCAAGAGATCCCTGCATCTGGAATCAGAAAAATGATAATCACAACACGAACACACGAGAAAGAACACATCCCACTGGTAGAACATAAATGCAAATGAGAAGAGAAAAAAACTAAATCTTACCACCTCCCCAAAATCAACAGACGTTGAAGAGAAACAAGAAAAGGGGAAGAAAGGAAAAAATATATATTTAAAACATCCAAACAAAGATTGAGACAATGACAGGAATAAGACAATACCTTTCAATAACAACCCTAAATGTAAATGGATTAAACTCCCCATTTGAAAGATGGACTGACTGATTGATAAAAAGCTAGACCCAGCTATATGCTGTCTTCAAGAGACTCACATGACCTTTAAAGACACACACAGATTAATAGTGAAGGGATGGAAAAAGATATACTATACAAATGGAAACCAAAAACGAGCAGGAGTAGCTACTCTTATATCAGATAAAATAGACTTTAAACAAAAAGCCATAAAAAGAGGCAAAGAGACCACCACATACTAATAAAGGGATCTATCTAGCAAGAAGACATAACAATCATAAGTATATATGCATTCAACACCAGAACACCCAGATATATAAAGCAAACACTATCAGACCTAAAGAAAGAGATAGACCCCAATATAATAATAGTTGGGCATCTGAATACCCCTCTCTCAGCATCAGACAGATCATCTAGAAAAAAAAAATCAACATAGAAACATAAGATTTAAACCACACTTTAGAACAATTGGACCTGGCAGATATCTACAGAACATTTAATCCAACAACTACAGAATATACCTTCCTTTCATCAGTACATGGAACATTGTCCAGAATAGGCCATATGTTAGGTCACAAATCAAGTCTCAACAAATTTTTAAAAATTAAAATCATTTCAAGTATCTTTTCAGACGACAACAGATAAAAAATTAGAAATAAATAACAAGTAAAACTTTGGAAACTATACAAATATATGGACATTAAACAGCATGATCCTGAACAACCTGTGGGTTCAAGAAGAAATTGAATAGGAAATCAAAAAATTTCTTGCAGCTAGTGAAAATAAAGACATATCATACCTAAACCTGTGGGATACTGCAAAAGCAATACCAGGAGGGAAGTTTGATGGAATAAATGGTTACATCAAAAGAATAGAAAGATTTCAGATAAACAACTTAACATTACACCTCTAAGAACCAGGAAAAAAAAAGAACAATCCAATCATAAAATTAGTAGACAGAAATAAATAATTAAAATCAGAGTAGAACTAAATGAAATAGAGACCCAGAAATTGATACAAAAGATTAATGAATCAAAAAGTTGTCTTTTTGAGAAGATAAGCAAAAGGGACAAACTATTAGCTAGGTTAACAAAAAGAAAAACAAAAAAAGCAAAGAGAAGACCCAAATAGCAAAAATCAGAAATGAAAAATAAATACCACAGAAATACAAAGAATCATTACAAACAACTGTATACCAACAAATTTGAAAACCTGGAGGAAATGGATAAATTTCTGGACACATACAAACTACCAAGACTGAACCAAGAAGACAGAAAACCTGAACAGACCAATAACAAGAAATGAGATTGAAGCAATAATCAGCAGTCTTCCAACAAAGAAAAACCCAGGACTGCTGGCTTTACTGCTGAAATCTACCAAACTTTTAAAGAGGAATTAATACCAATTCTCTTCAAACTATTTCAAAAAATTGAAACAGAGGCCATTCTCCCAAACTCATTCTATGAGGCCCACATCACCCTAATACCAAAACTAGACAAAGATACAACAACAATAAAAAGAAACTACAGGCAAGTATCTCTGATGAACACAGATACAAAACTCCTCCATAAAATATTAGCAATCAGGGCCGGCCCGGTGGCGCACTTGGTAGAGTGCGGCGCTTGGGAGCACGGCAGCGCTCCTGCCGAGAGTTTGGATCCCATATAGAGACCGGTCCGCTCACTGGTTGAGCGCGGTGCGGGCGCAACACTGAGGGTTGCGATCCCTTTACCAGTCATGAAAAAAGACAAAAAGGAAAAAATATATATATATATTAGCAATCAGGGGCCGGCCCCGTGGCTCACTTGGGTGAGTGCGGTGCTGTTAGAGCCTGAGGCCGTGGGTTCGGAACCTATATAGGGATGGCCGATGCACTCACTGGCTGAGCGTGGTGCAGACAACACCAAGCCAAGGGTTGCAATCCCCTTACTGGTCAAAAACAAAAACAAAAAAGAAAAAATATATATTAGCAATCAGAATAAAGAAACACATAAAAAAAATTATATACCATGATCAAGTGAGATTCATCCCAAAGAAGCAAGGATGGTTCAACATACACATGTAAATAAATGTGATACACCACATCAAAAAAATCAAGGACAAAAACCATGTGATTATCTCAATAGAAGCAGAAAAAGCATTTAATAAAATTCAACATCCATTCCTGATAAAGACTCTTAGCAGATTAGGTTTAAAAGGAAAGTATCTCAAAACAATAAAAGCCATATCTACAAACCCACTGCCAATGTCATCCTGAATGGGATGAACTAGAACAGGAAGAATGAGACCAAGACAAGATGCCCACTCTCACCACTCCCATTTAACATAGTGTTGGAAGTACTAGCCAGAGCAATCGGGGAAGAGAAAGAAATAAAGGGCATCCATATTGGAAAAGACGAAGTCAGACTGTTTCTGTTTATGGATAACATGATCTTATATATAGAAAAAACCTAAAGACTACCAAAAATTCTTAGAGCTGATAAACGATTTCAGTAAATTTGCAGAATATAAAATCAACACACAAAAATCAGTAGCATTTTTATACTCCAATAACAAACTAGCAGAAAAATACACATCAGGAAAGCAAGCCCATTTGCAATAGTCACCAAGAAAATAAAATACTTAGGAATCAATTTAACTATGGAGGTAAAAGATCTCCACAATGAGAACTACAAATCACTGCTGAATGAAATTAAAGAGGACACAAAAAGATGGAAAGGCATTCCATGCTCTTGGATTGGACGAATTAACACTGTGAAAATATCCATACTACCCAAAGTGATCTATAGATTCAATGCAATCCCCATCAAAATACCAATGACGGTCTTTACAGAAATACAAAAAATAATCCTAACATTCATATGGAACAACAAAAAACTACAAATAGCCAGGTAGTGCTGAGCAAAAATAAAGCCAGAGGCCTAACACTACCTGACTTCAATTATACTATAAAGCCATGATAACCCAAACAGCATGGTACGGGTATAAAAACAGACACTTGGATCAATAGAGCAGAATAGAGAACCCAGAAACCAACCCACATACTTACAGCCAACTGATCTTTGACAAAGGCATCAAGAACATATGTTAAGGAAAAGATTGCCTCTTCAATAAATGGCACTGGGAAAACTGGAAATCCATTTGTGGAAGAATGAAACTAGACCTGTACCTCTTTCCATATATGAAAATTAACTAAAAATGGATTAAAGACTTAAATATAAGACCCAAAACTATAGAACTCCTAAAAGAAAACTTATGGGAAACTCTTTAGGAAGTAGAACTTTATGAATAAGACCACAAAAGCACAGGCAACAAAAGAAAAAATAAACAAATGGGATTATATTGAACTAAAAGCTTCTGCACAGCAAAAGAAACAAGTAACTGAGCAAAAAAACAACCTACAAAATGGGAGACAATATTTGCAAACTATGCATCCAAAAAGGGATTAATATGCAGAATATACTAGGAACTCAATCAACTTAACAGTAAAAGAATAAGTAATCCTATCAAAAAATGGGTCAAGGGGCTAAATAGGCATTTCTCAAAGGAGGGTATACAAACGGCCAACAGACATATGAAAAAATAGTCAGCATCACTCAGCATCAGGGAAATACAAATCAAAACCACATTGACATGTCATTTCATGCGAGTTAGACTTGCCAATATCGAAACAACAGAGAATAATAAATGCTGGTGAGGATGTGGAGAAAGGGGAACCCTCCTATACTATTGATGGGACTGTAAATAAGTACAACTATTATGGAAAACAGTAAGGAAGTTCCTCAAACAACTACAGATAGAACTGCCATATGATCCAGCAATCCCACTGCTGGGTATATGCCCAAAGGAATGGAAATCATCATGTCAAAGGGACACCTGCACTCCCGTGTTTATCATGGCTTCTATTTACAATAGCCAAGAGTTGGAACCAACCTAAATGTCCTTCAGGAGATGACTGTATAAAGAAAATGTGGTATCTATATACAATGGAATAGTACTCTACATAAAAAAGAATGAAATTTTGCCATTCATGGCAATATGGAAGAACTCTGAGAAAATTAAGTGAAATAAGCCAGGCACAGAAAGAGAAAAACCACAAATCCTCACTCATAAGCAGAAGCTGCAGTGTTGGAACCCCAAGGTCAGGGGTTTGGATCCCTGTATTGGCTAGCCACAAGACTAAAAAAAAAAAAAACAAAAAGAAGAAGAAGAAAGTGGGAGCTAAAAAAATAAATAAAGATAGAAAGATATAATGATCACAATAATTTGTTGAACTTTCAAAATGAGAGAACAGAACTGAGGCCATAAGAGAGGGGGAAGGGAAGAGGAGGGTTAGAGACAAATTGATAGAAGGCCACAAAAACTGATTAAATCATGTAATGATAAATATAGTAATTATCCTGTTTTGAACATCACATATCACACACAGGTATTGATATTCGACACTGTTACCTCATAGACATGTACAATCAATTATGTTTCAATTAACAACAGCAACAAAAAAAACCAGGGTCCTCATTTTGGAACAGGTTGCATGTCAAAGGACTAGAGAAATTGTAAGGTTGCCTCTGGTGAAAATGTGCACATCTACATACAAAGTTCCAGACACTAAGGTAAGAACTTTGTACATTACCTTACTTTAGCTTCAGAGCAACTCTGTAAGTACGTAATATTATCATCCCTGTTTTACAGACAAGAAAACCAGAGGTCACAAGGATCAAGTGACTAGCTCAAGGTCACACAGCTTTTTCTAAGCACCTCAATGTATTAGCTCATGGAATATTCATGCCACCCCTACGAGGTATGAATTGTTATTATCCTCCTCCTCTCCATCACACAAACAAGGACAGAGGCAAGGAAAAGCTCAGTGACTTGCCCAAAGTCACACAGTTGGTAAAGCCTTGAGCTGGGACTTGGCCTAGGGCCTGGGTTTGACCTGCAGAGCCCAGCTCTTCACCAATGGCCCTTCTCACCTCCTGGAGGCTACCTCAGACCTCAGACTATGACTCCTGACAGAATCCAGCTTCACCCTATGGGTGTCAAAAAGACCCTGGAGCATATCTTCAAGTAGAAAAGCATCTTGTTTCCAAAAGCTCTTTTGCACGCTTACTAAAATGCTTTATAAATTCTTTTTTAAATGTTTTAAAATAAAAGGAACTATTCAATAAATCAGGCAAATTTCAGTGGAGTTTAGTTATCATTTTAATGAGCTGGTGCTCTGCACATAATCATGTACAAGATAAACTATCCCCTGGGGAGAAAAGGACATTCCTTGCACTCCAAGCCAAAGACACTAAGATAGTACTCGGCACGGAGACTCACAAGATGCTTTTACTAACTGGTTGTGAGGCACTTCAGGCCCCAGGACCTCTGCCAACTCCATCTCCCCTCACCTCCAACATGCCTGACCAGTTCTTGGTTCCCCAGAATTAGCTCATAAATGGAATCTAGCACTTGCTTCTGAACAAAACCACCCCTATCTGGGCTCTGAGCCTCTGCTCCTCCCATTCGAACTGCTCCCTTCAAGCCAGATCCCTGCTGTTCCCAGCCTGGCAGAATTGCCTTTAAAATCTAAACACAAAATTTGAATTTTTTGTCTTTTTCTTTCATTTTTAATTTGATATTGGTAGTTTTTACCCAGAATTACAAGTCTGAAAATTATTTTGAATAGCATTTCTATCATTCCTTATATTAGAAATATTTCCAAGAACAGAGTAATCCACAAATTTGGAACTCTTGTCTTCTTCCAAGTGACTGACGAAAAGTATAAAGGATGGACACAGATCTCTGTAGATGTCTCCTGGGACGCATACAGGTTGACCTCAACCTGCTAAGACAGCCCACTTCCCAGATTACCAGTTTAGCTTCTGTGGCATGTTCTCAGCAAACTCTTCCTATATCTTAGAGCCTGTCTCCTTCCAGTCTAAGAACTCAAAACCATCGATTTAGTCATCTATTGTAGAATGTAGATAAACTAATAATACTTATCTCTTTTTCTCTTCATATTCTCAGAATATTTAATATCTTCACTAATATTTAATATCAGAATATTTAATAATTATCTATAATATTTAATAATATTTAATATGATATTCTACATTCAATTTAGTCTATAGTGTCTCAAAGTTTCTCTCCTCTTTAAAGTTTTGTTGTTTAAAATTTTTTTTTAAAAAAAGACAACCTTTGGTCCATTTCTAATATCGAATCCATTTTTCATGATATTTCAAAGATTATAAACAATTGTCTAAGATCGTAATTGCTAATCCACTTAATATGCTGATATGTAATTTAGGAGAGCCAGAAGATTTGAATTTAAAAATTGGCTGGGTGTCCCCTTGTCCTATTCTGCCATGGAGACTGCAAATAGAAAAATTCAGAATTTATTTATTGCACCCACAGACACACACGTGAAAACCTCCCTCATCACCTGTTTATCAAGAAGGACAGAAAGCTCTTGTTATTCAAGATCACACGATGAAGAGTGGAAAGAGGTCAGCAGGCAACACCATCTAGTCACTGCATGTCCCCGACACCTTCATCATCTCAGAACCTGAAACTGTTGGACAAATTCAAAAGGACTGTAAGATTTTAGAACTGGGAGGGAATTTGGAGATTATCGAGTATAGTCCTCTCTTCTTGCAGATAAAAAAATGAATCTCACAGGGGGAAACTGGCCTAGTGGGTATCACGGTGCATCCGTGATATAGGCAAGTTTAAAACCTCTGTCTTCTGACCCCCAGTCAAGGGTGCCCTTCATTGTACTGGATTACTTTTCTAAACCCTAAGTGGTGCATCAGAGAAAACAGTTACCAGTGGTGCAACTGATCCTGGCTAAACAGTAACAAATCTTCAAACAATTTTATTCAAGGGCACTAGTAAGGAACCTGAAATAGAAGCAAGCAGGAATCTTGTGACATTGCTTAGTATGGTCTTTGTACCCTACTCCCTGTATGTCTCTCCACCCACCCTAGTTTCTCATAATAGTAACTACTGCGATTCATGAAGCACTTATCGTGTGGCAGCTGCTGTTTTTACGTACTTTAACATACTAATTCACTTAATACTCACAATACCCTTATGAAACAGGTACTATTATCATCATTATATCATCATCATCATTTTTATAGATGTGGAAACCGAGGCATAGAAAAGTTCAGTAATTGTTCTAAACTTGCACAGCTGCCGAAGGGATTTGAACTCAAAAGGCATCACTCCAGAATCTATGTTTCTAACTACAGGCAAAACTATATCTCCTGCTCACGTGTGGCTTCGAAGGGTGTATCAACCAGACTGACCTCCCTTATTGGGGTAACGGCCACTTTCCAACAGAATGTACCACCTTACCTGATCCAGATTACCTTATAAATTAATACGTGCTAATGAGCACAAATGAGCTACCCTTCTGAGTTGATTTTTTTAATAGGTGGCTTCTGGAGACAATGTCTTTGCATGAACTTAAGTCAACAAACCTTTTTTTGAGTACAGTCCTCATGAGGGATAAATTACAGATTTTCTCAGTTAACTCTGCCCTTCCCCTGCCGTGATGGGTGTCATCACCTGGGTGTGATGAATAAGAGCTCCCGTACCTGAGACACACAATACCTTGAGACCCCTTCTTCCCTCTGCACCCCTCTACTGAAGCAATTAAATGCAAAGGCAATGGGGAACCCATAAGTGTGTGGTGCCTGTCCTCTAGGCACGGTACCAAGAGCCCCACATATGCTATCCTGTTCACTCATCAGAGCAATTCGTTTCACAGATGAGGAAAAGTTGGCTCAGAGAAGCACATACAATGTTACTAAGGATCTTGCCCAAGTTCTCCAGCTTGGAAGTGACTAAAAAGCAGTTGGGATTCAAAGCAAGTTTTCTTCTACAGCCCTTGCTTTCCTTTTCTTAACTTTTTTACAAAAAAAAAAATCCTATGTTCTCTCACATCTATTAGCCTATTTTAGGATACAGGTCATCCAAGGAGAAATGCTGAAGATATTTCTCAGGAGCAAGGTAGAGTTATATGGTAAATTCCCCGAGCTTTCTTGGAATTGGACTGAAATGAAATCTAGACTTAGAGACTGGAGACATGTAACATCATTTGAAACTTCCCCTGCTGCTTTAGTAGCTTTGTTGTAAGTTAGAGGGATCAGAAAATAGGTTGGTGTGGTATGGCCCTACGGCAGCCAAAGGGTGACGGATAGGACATAACTAGAGTCAGGACAGACTCTCTCTGTCCCCAGGCTAAGTGGACACCAAAAAGACGCAGAAAAAAAGATGAGAAATGCAGAACGTAAGTTACTACAAGTTCAATATTTCCCAAACTTCTGTCTTTTGCAAACCGCATAATGATTTTCCCATGTATGCATATCCCTAGAACTATTATAAACTTAATTTTTTCTTTAAATTGATTGGCTTGTTTTTCTTATTTAAAGGAATGTTTTGTCTTTAAGAAAACAATTATTGAAGTGTAATATTCATGCAGAGAAGTGTCTCAATAATTAAAATATAACTTGATAAATCTTCAAGAAGTAAACATTTCAACATACATATCACCCCAATCAAGAAGTGAATGCCAATGCCCCAGAAGCCCTTCATCTATCTACCTCTTCCCATGCAATACTCTCTTCTTCTCCTCAAGGGCAATCACTGTCCTAACTTCACAAACCACAGTTTGGTTACTTTTAGAAATTTATTAAAAATGAAATTAGATATTATGTAACCTTTTGTGCCTGGACTTTTTTGGTAGATTTATCTACACTTCCTGCATGCAGCAATAATTCATTAATTTTCATTTGTTGTAGAGAATCCCATTGTATGAATACATTACAATTTATTTATTTATTCTATAGCTGAGGGGCATTTAGGATGTTTCTAAAATACTGCTCCCACAAACATTTTCTTCACATTTCTTAGTGTGAAAGTAAAATGCTTCTCTTGAGTATATATTTTGGAGTGAAATTGCTGGGTCGAAGATAAGAGTATGTTCAACTTTAATAAATACTGATGGAATCATTTTCTAAAATGATTGTAACGATTTGTATTCACACCAATAGCGTCTGACAGTTCCAGTTGCTCTGCATCTTCACCAACACTTGCTATTGTCAGTCTTTATTTTTAGCCATTCTGGTTTAGGTGCAATAGTACTGCATTATGGTTTTAATTTGCATTCCTGTTTTGACTATTGAGGTTGAGCACCTTTATATTTAGATATTCTATTTAGTCAAGCACTGGTTCAAGTCTTTTGTCTGTTTTGCTGTTGTTGTTGTTGGGATGAGGTTGAGCACCTTTATATTTAGATATTCTATTTAGTCAAGCACTGGTTCAAGTCTTTTGCCTGTTTTGCTGTTGTTGTTGTTGTTGGGCTGTCAATTATACCTAATATCAATTATATTAGTCATTTATAAAGACATTTGAAAAAAACAACTTTAAAACTTAATTCCTCTATACTGTTTGTTTTTTGTTTCATTAATTTCTGCTCTTATATATATTTTTTCTTACTTCTATTTTCTTTGTATTGAATTATTCTTTCATCTTCCAATTTCTTGAAATAGTATTAGTTAATTGATTTTTAGCTTTTACTCCTTTCTAATATATACATTCCAGGCTATATATTTTACTCTAGCCATGGCTTTAACTGTATCTCATAAGTTTTGTTATATTGTAGTTCATTATCATTCAGTTCAGAGTATTTTATTTATTTCATTTACGTTATAATTATTTAACTTATGAGTTATGTAAAAATGTATTTCTCAATATCTAAACATTTGTAATTTTCTCAGTGTTATTAATTTCCTGGCTTAACTCAACTGTGGTCAAAGAAAATACTCTGTATAATTTTAAACTGTAGAATTTTTTTGAGACTTGCTTTATGAACCAGCATGTGGTCAATTCTATTAATTGTTACATGTGCACTTGAAAATAATTGTTGGATGCTGTATTAGTCATCTTGGGCTGCCATAGCAAAATACTAGAGACTCAATGGCTTAGGCAACAGAGATTTATTTTCTCACAGCTCTAGAGGCTGGAATTTCAAGAGAAGGGTGTCAGCATGGTCAGGTTCTGTTGGGGGCTTTCTTCCTGGCTTACAGATGGTCAACTTCTCACACAGCAGGAAGAGAGAGGTCAAACTCTTTAGTGTCTCTTTTTATAAGGGCACTAATCCCATCATGAAAGTCCCACTTTCATAACATCATCTAAATCTAATTACCTCCCAAAGGCCCCATCTCCAAATACCATCATATTGGGGTTTAGGGCTTCAACATATGAATGAGGTGTGGGGCTCAGTTCAGCACATCACAGTTGCAGTAGTTTAAATATTTGTTGTCAATAAGTTCAGCTTTATTTCTCATGTTGTACAAATCTTTTATAACCTTGCTATTTTTTTGTCCACTTGATATATCAGTTACAGAAAAATATGTATTAAAATCTCCCGCTATGATTTTAAATTTGTCTATTTCTCATGTGTTACATTACGTACATATAATATATACATGTTACTAGATGCATGCATATTTAGATTTTAGGTGCACTGAAACTTACTATCATAAAATATCCCTCTTTATTTCTAATAATGAGGCTCGACTTACTGTCATATTGTCTATTAGTATAGTTACACCACCTTTCCTTTGATTAATGTTTTCATGGGATATCTCTTACAATCCTCTTGCTTTCAACCTTTCTTTATGTAATTGCTATGTAGCGTTTTTTTCGATCCAGTTTGTCTTCTTTAATTGAGCTATTTAGATTTCTTTATTTCATTATGGTCATTCATGAATATGTAAAAAACTAACATATTTGAGTTTAATTCTCTACTACTTAACTATTAGTGTTGCATCTGTCTCATCTGCACCACGGTCCTTTTTCTCTTTTCGGCCCTCTTTAGAGTTTAATATTTTTCCCGTCCCCCATATTAGCATCTTAAATAAACATTCTTTCACTATTCATTTTGTGATTATCATAGAGATTACCACATGCGCCCTTAAATAATTAAAGTCAAATATACACGAGTACTTGTTTCACTTCCCAAAGAATGTAAAAACCTTAGAATCCTTTACCCAGTTACAATTTACTGTCTTTGGTGCTATTGCTATTATGAATTTAATTCTACATATTTTATGGTTTCATAAAGTTAGTAGTCATTCACATTTGCCACATATTTAATCTTTATGTTGCTTCCTGTTACTTTCTTTCTCATTTCTATACTTTTATATGAAATCATTTTTCTTATGCAGGAATAACTCCTTTTAATACTTCCTTTAGTGCACATCTTCCAATATATAAATCATCTCAAATTTTAATAATCTGAAAATAACTTTATTTCAGATATTTTTGGAAGATATTTTTACTGAATAAAAAGTTTCAAGATTGACAGTTATTTTCTTCTGTACTTTAGTATCCTCTCGTCTTCTGTAATTTGTTTAAAAGTCATAGATTAGTCTCGTTACAACTTAATGTCTTTTTTCTTCTACTTTTTGTTTTTGTCTTTGCTTTTAGCAGATTTATTGTGTTTCATCAGATTTAGTGTGGTTTTCTATTTATTTATACTGTTCCAGATATGATAAACTTCTCAAATAGGTGGGTTGGTACCTTTCATCAATTTTCAAAAATTCTTGACATTATCAGTTCAAATATCAGTACTGCACCATACTTTGCTTCCTCTCCTTCTGGAACACCAACCATATGTGTATTAGATCTTTTCTCTGTGTATCATATGTCTCACATTTTTTGATGTATTTTCCATTATTTTTTTAGTCCATGCTTCTGCCTGGATATTTTCTGCTGACCTATTTCTGGTCCACTAATCCTCTCTTTAGTTGGATTCAGCCTGCATTATTAATTTTTGCTGTAGTGTGTTAGTTCTAGCATTTACATTTGATTCTTTTAAATACATTCCTATTCTCTCATGAAATTCAAGGTGGCCTCATGCCTGATTTCATCCAATGACAGCATACAACTCACTAACTGTGGAGGCGAATGATTGTATTTTTGGAAATTCCATTTGTCAGCACCATCACTTCTGTCCTGACTTGAATTCTGTACCCTATAAATTCCATCCATCAGTCCTAACCCTTGGAGTCTTGCATATTAGTTACATTTTTCTTTCTTTTTTCAAGTTTTTTTTTATTGTGATAATATATAAATGAGATTTGCCATTTTAACCATTTTAAAACATACGATTCTGCAGAATTAATTACATTTACAATGCACTGTATACATCATCTCTACCTATTTCTAAAACTCATGACATTTTTTCATTTATATCATAACCCTCTAGATACTTGGGCCTTTTCCTCTCCTGTTTATCGAATGCTCCTAGGCTGCTGAGATCCATAATGCCTAATGACAGATATTAGTGTTAGTTCCTTTATGAGAAACAAATTAGGAGGGAAGTAGGGGAGCTGAGAATTTGACCCTAAGCTTTATTGATAGCTTTACTGTAGGGAAAAAATAAAATTAAAAGTTCTGTCAAAGAAACATTCCCTTAGAAAAGTAGGTCCTTTTGACATCTTTAATACACGCAAAGGAAAAAAGATTTTAAAAAGGAAGAAAGATATGGGGGGGAAATATTTATACAAGTGGGAACCTTATAAGTTCATCTATAATAATAACATTACTGAAAACCAGAGTTCATCAAATTAATCCTCTCTCTTCAGAAAGAACCAAGCCTATGTCATCAAAATAGGAAAGTAGCCACTTCACTTTTAAAACCGTCTTTTAACCTTGCCTGTGATTCATGGGGTGTGTCTGTGTATATGTTTGTGTGTGTTGGAGATACTAGTGGTGTGTAAGCTTATTTTAACTTGAACTCAATTTTTCTGGCCCCCAAGAACTAATACCACTTTTAAGTGCTTCACGGGATCTCTGAGCACTTTAAAGTAAATGATTCAGTGATTAACTCTCTTTCCTTGGTTTTCCTGGACCGTTGGAGTGGAGGGCAGAGTACTTTCAAGGAGACATGCAGAACAGGGTGAACCTCCATTGCCTTATACCACCCCCCATCCTTGGTGCCTGACCTGTCAGTGGAAGGTGAGGACTGGTCTTGGGGTGGAAGATGGATGAAGTGAACTTTACAGGGTCCCCCAGCATCAGATTCTGAGGAGGGGTGTGCAGAAGTTGAACACTCGCAGGACATTTTATCATGTGTGGCTTCCATGTGCTCAGCTAGACTGGATGGGCTCCTAATTAGGAGTAAGGAAACCTGGGTTTCTGTCTGCTTTGCCCTAAACCCTCGGGAAGGCTGTATCTTTGGATTACTGCTGCAAGTCTACTTCTCAGACATTCCTCACCCCTTACTACCAGTAATGGTGGTGAACGGAGGTAGGCCAGAAGGCTTTCTAATCCCTAATGCCACTCCAAGTCCCCTAATGGAGTAAATCCTAACATGACTTCAACACCCAAAGGAAGGAACTGTGCCCACTTTCTAGCCATGAATGTATGTCCTCCGTCCCTTCTACAGCAGGCCAGGGAGAGTGCAAAAGGCAGGCTTCACTCTGTACTCCCTGCCCCAGCAGTAATGGTTAGGAGCACTCCAACCATGGGAATCAGCAGGGAAACTCGGCATGCTCTGCATATAAAAGTCACCTGTCTGTGTCTTGTAGCCAGTGGGAGATTTCACTCACAGACGTCACTCTGGGGCTACTGAAGGGGGAGGGAGCAGGTAATATAAAACTCTAGACTGCGTTCCAAGTAGCCTGTTCTCTGCTTTCTCATTCCTGTTAATGAGGTTAAGTCCCCTTGCACACAGTGAAACCCAGGAACTGAAAAGTTCAGGGGTCTCTCCCAGCTCGAGCAGTGGCAAGGCTAGCTCTCCATCCTCCGCCTCCCAGTCCTGGCCCAGTGACAGCTCTCTGGATTTCACTGCCTTTCAGAATTACTCTGCTCTCAGAGCAAAAAGGTGAGTCTTGAGCTCCATCTACAACCTTCCATTTTCCTCCAAAGCAATCAAGATCGTCTTTAGCATCCAGACCCTTCCCCAAATGAAGGAAGACACACAGCAAAAAGCCCACTGGCTTGGGGATTTGGAAACTGGACCGTGACTCTTTCAGTTTTCTGCTAAGGCTAACAGACTTGCTGCAGTGGTCTCAGGGTCTACAATGTAGACTCTGTATATTTTGAAACAAGTAAATCAATCCTGATTTTCACTCTCATCTCAACATTTGGTGCCTCTAAACACAACTGTGGAGGGTTCAGGAGTCCTGGAGAGCCTGAGGGCTGGTGAGTGGCCACAGCTCAGCAGATGAGTGGAAGGGGTGGATCCCTGTCAACACTTGTAAAACTGCATCTGAAATATGAAATGCTGGCGTGTACGATGAGAGGGACAGCCTATCAAGTATTGTATTGTCCGAACGTGGAATTAATGGCAATGCCATATCTACGTCAAACCCAGGTAGTAAAACTTTATGGACTCCTCTCCATGAAATATTTTGTTTATGTCACATGGGTCTAATCTAATGTTTTTACTTTTTCTTCACTTCCCCTCCCCCACCCTTTTCCCTTTGTCCCTAGAGGCCTATTCCCTTTGGAAATGCATTAGTTACCTAGGAAACCTTAATGTCATTTTTTTTTTTATGAGTGGAGTTGGGTACAGCATAAAGTTAATTTATAGGGTGGTTAGGAATTCATGTCATGACTAGTGAAATAGGAGACTTTATTATGATTTCTATATCCACCTGTGTGGCAAGAATACATACCTTCCCTCTATCATTATGAGTAATTTCTTGAAACATAATTATGAATATGTATGCTATTTCACAAAATGAGTTGATCCATTGTTGTTCAATGTAATTTGTTATATTGTTCAATGTGAGCCCTAGAACATAATTAGCGATAACAACAAACCAATAAAATACCAGGCAATCTGTTAAAAGTTGAAGGATATAGTGGAATTTCCTTTTAAATGATGAAGTGGTTTTGGCTGAGAGGCAGGAAACGCATAAGATGAGACTTCAAAATCCTTCAACTATGTCTTTCATGCTCTTTGAGGTTCACATGAAGAACCTCTATAAATTCTAAATACGTCCAATACTTAATACTGCTAATTTCTTGCTGTCTTTCTCCACAGGGGAAAATACACATCTATGAAACTGCATTAATGAAATGTATATAAATGACACACAAATATCATACAGAACATTCCAGAATCAAGCTTCTTTCTAAAGCCTGAGTTCACCCACCAGCAGGGTGGCGGTGTTTTCAGTGTAAGGACTATCAGATCAGGAGTGGGTGCCTACATCGTGCCAGGCACTGTGCTGAACGTTTTAAATGAATTATGGTAGTTCATGTGGTCTTCACGTGACTCCTATGAGATTGGTATTGTCTTCACCAATTCCAGATGGGTCTAAGAAGTTAAGGAACCTGTCCAAAGACAAATAGCTACTAGGTGAAGGCACCAAGAAACTCCAGTTTCTGATCTGTCACTATGTTTTTTGTTCATTTGTTTGTTTTTCAGTTTGTTACCCTAGGGAAAGGATTTGAAAGATTGGGGCCTCAGTTTCCTCAATTATTTAATGCAGGAGGGAACAGGTGGGCTTATAAAATTTGACCTCTAGTATACCTGTTCTGTTTACAGAGATCAACGCTGGTCCTGGAGCAAAGCTCTGCTTTCTTCAAATGGAAGTAATTTTAGGGCAGACTAAATAAATATAGACAAGCCACTCAGTTATTGTGTACAATTGTACCCACTTCAAAAAAAAAAAAAAAAAACATAATGCCTCACACAGGACTCCAGGGCATTTGGGAGTTGCTAACTGGCACAATAGCCCTTGTGACCGTGTAATAATGCTGTAGTTAGTATGTGTGCAGTAATGGGTGGGCAGCCAGGGATCTTCTGAGTGCTGGGGAGCCAAGGTAGCATCAAGCTGCCTTCCTGACCCTTCAGTTCCCAGTCCCCGTGTAAAACACCTTCTGCATTCACTTTAATTGTTTCAGAAACGCAGACTTTCTGGCTCCATCAGCTCTAGCAGCTGTCTGGGTGGGTGGGGGTGGGGATGGGTGGGGTAGGGCAAAAGAAAGTAGCTGCAGCCCTTCTGCCGAACCTCCCCACAGCGCCCCCCAGCAGCAGAAGATGCAGCCTGCAAATAGCTGAGGATCAGCTAAGGTGTGGCGGGATTCGAGTCCTCTCCAAGGGGAGAAAAAGAAAAGCAATGAAAGATGGCAGACATTCAAGGCTAGCTACGTAATCACCGGGGATAATAACCAAGGTTGCCTTTGTCACGTATGGTCACAGAGGAAAGGGTCCTTGGAGGCCATTTGGTCCTTTTCTCTCATTTCCTGGGTCAACATGTCACAACGAATTAACCACACACTGCTACTGCAGGAGACCCCCTCTCCGCCACATGCTGAGCCCTCCACACACAGCACAGTTCACTGAACGGAAACGCAGAGTAGATATGCTACTTTTCACCAGGTAAAGGCATAATTCATTCCAACATTTCCACTTTGTTTCTGTTCAGTGTTCCAACCACAGAGTGGTGCTATTGCAAAAGATAAGGGTGGGCAGAAGGAGCGCTCGAAATTTGCTTCAGGAGAGAGTTTTAAAGGGGGCTTTCAAAAACCGGATCTGATTCCTGCTCTCACAAACCACTCTCAGGAGTCAGGGCCTTACACTCATATGCAGCAGGGAGAAAAAGAAAGTTCAGCGACCTAAAAATACAGTCAACAGATGGGCGGTGAAGGCCATGACCACTGAGTCGACTTGGAGAGAGGCAATTACCTAGCTAACCAAAAAAGACCTAGTTCTGGATGGGCATCCTCACCCAGGGCTGTCTGTGGGGCATAAACTCACCAGTGTCCTTCCCAGTTCTGCTCTCTGCTTTAGCCATCTGTACCACTTCGTCTTTCTATAAAAGAGAAAAACCCCTATTTAGAAACACGTATTTGCTTAGAAGTCACAATGTTCTGCAGTTCCAAAATGACTGTACATTATATAACCTTTTGTTCTGCCTTTAAAAAAAATACACCTTTCTACTTCTTTTTCTGCCCTCCCTCCTCTTTTAGCACCTTGGAGCGCTCTTGGAAACCAAAAGAAAGACTTGGGGGAGGGGGTCAGTCTTTAGACAGGAGAAGAGATAACCTTTAGCTATGAAGAAGTGAGAAAAACAGTAAAGGAAAAGGCAGGTTGTCTGCTAAACAGAGATGTCTGAAAAAGGTCTTTCACAAAGAAAAAGGCCAATGCTCTCCATGTGGGAGTGGAATCCTTCAGGGAAAAGTGCGCCTTTCCCCCTCAGCTCAGGTCTGGGTCTCTCCACTCTTCCTCCCCGTTCCTTCGTCCCTCCCTCCTTCCCTCTATCCCTCCCCCCAAAGACACCGCACATATTTGGCAAGATTAAGGTGTCACCTCTCATATTACAGGGCCTGTTGATTGCACGCAGAGACAGACCCACCAGCTCAGGACAAAACCCCTAGAGCTGGGAAACAATACAAATTCTTCTGTGATCGCCTGGGTCCTGGCGGAGTGAGGGGCCAGCCCGTGCAAGGCATCTGCAGAACAAATCGGAGTCTCAGCCTCGGCGCTGCCTTTTCTTCTTCTTTTCTCCTGATTTTTCAGATTTAAGCTTGCGCCCCTTCCCCCTCCTCCCTCCAGACTGCCGGTGTCCGAAGAGCTGCGGGCGGATCAGCCCGCACGTGTATTTAACCCGTTCCTCGCTGCAGCAGGAGCCAACCACTTCTTTCCCTGCAATCTTCAGGTTCCCGGAGGACCTGGAGCTTGAGAAAAGAGCCTGTAAAACTCGGCCAGTGGAGCTGAAACTGGGGCCCCAAAACCCTCCTTTCACCAGGGCGAGAAGCAGGGGGGAGGGGAGCACGTGCGGGCGGGGGGAGCGCAGGGGGGCGGGCCAGACGAGAGGCAGAAAACCAGAGCCCGACGGAGCACGCCCCATGCAAACCTTCACGGAGCTGGTGGCGGGGTGGGGGGAGACTCCGCAGCCTCATCCGGCCCGGAGGAAGACGTCGATATTTTGGCAGGCGGGAGCCACTGAAGGAGGACCCTGCCCTTGCGAGGGACTGCGGGAGGTGACGCCCCTGGGCCTCCGCGGGCGCTTCTGGCCGTTTTCGATGTGGCAACCCCCATCAGCCAGGATAATGATGAGGCAGGTACAATCTATGTAGTACGCAGCCCCCAGGCTCCCCATCCTTTCCCACCTCCGCTCCGACCCCGCAGCTCCTCTCTGCGTCGGGTTCGGCCTGAACCCTTGGGTGCAGTTCTGGAGCACCTCGGTGTTTGACCAAATTCCCCAACAATTCTAAGGCATTTGGATTTTCTTGAACTCGCACCCTAGCTGCAACATACGGTGGGTTGCTTATTAGACACCTCGCCCAGCAGGGCAGGGAGGAGACGGGCTGCTCACTCGCTCCCCTCCCCCGTCGCGCGTGAGTTCGAAGGTCTTGGCGCGAGATGGCGGGGGAAGGGGGCAGGAGACGGGCAAGAGCACAGCACTCTGTTCCCAGGCTCTCGATTTTTCGCTGACCCGCAAATGATATTTTCCCCCCACTTCTCTTCGACGGCAAATGGGCGAAAGCAAGATGACTTGACTAGGTCAATTTAGAGAGAACGAGCTCGAGCAAGTGGGGGCTCATGGGCAGCTAAAATTATCTCCAAATAAGAGATTTGCCTCCTCCCCACTTCCTTTCCTCGAATGACTCCACCGGTGGGGAAGCGAGCCTCATGCTTCCGGGGCGCCAGGAAGCTTGCGTCTTCTTGCCGCGCTGTCCCCGAGTGCAGGCTGCTGGGTGCTGGGCCAGTGCGCAGCGGCAGGGCCCCGTCCTAGTTTGGAAGGAAGGGGCTTAGGAGAAGTTGGAGCTGGGGGAAACGGGAGCCTCCGATCCATCCCCCTCTCGCTTCCACGCCCATGCTGTGGCGCGCGCGCACACACATACACACACACACACATACACACACACCACACACACACATACACACACACAAACAGCACACACACACCACACACACATACACACACTCACACACACACACAAACACAGTACACACACACTCACACTCTTGGTTCCAGTGGCCGCTCGCTCCCCTGTACCTCTCTCACTTGACCTCCCTTGACCGCCTGCACAGCGCCCTTGGGTGCTGGTCCCCAGGAGCTGCGAGTTCGCAGGGGAGCGATTGTCCTTGGGCGTGTGCGTGTCGTGGGGCGCGGGAAGGAGGGACGGTGGGCTTGGGAGGGGGTGGGGAGAGATCTGGAAGTGGAAGGGTCTAAGGTTTGAAGGAGGAGTTTGAGTGTCAGACCCAATTGGCCTGACGAGAGGGGCTAGAAAGGCCCTCTTGACTTGTAAAGATAATCTTAAATTTAAAGAAAAAAAGATCAAAAAGAATGTTTTGAAGAAAGAGAGAAAAAAATAAGTAAGAGGGGATGAACACGTTAGCCTGTAAAATGTAGTGATACATTGAACGCTTCTTTTTTTCCTGGATCTCTAAAAGGGGAACAAGGAGGGTGCCACAGACGACTACTAATTTGGAAGCCCCCCCGCCACCACCACTTACAAGAGGGGCTGGGAGAAGCGACCCGGGGCGCGCCCGGCAGCAGCGCGAGCAGCTCGGGGGCGCGCGGGGCGCGGCGCGGAAGGGGTTAAGGCGCCGAGCGCGGAGCCATCTGGCCGGGCTGGCTGGTTATAACCGCGCAGATTATGCTCTCGGGCCGCAGAGGCGAAGGCTCCTCTCCCCACCGAGCGGCTCCGCGCGCCGCCCCGCCACCGAGCCCGGCGCAACTACTTCTTCCCTCTTCTTTCTTCCTTCCTCCCGTCTGTCCCCTGCTGGGTCGTGGCTGCGGCGGGGTGGGGGACACTTTGAATGACCGAGCTCGCGTCCACCTTTCTCTTCATGTCGACGTCCCTGGAAACAGTCACACGGATGCCATGGTTACTTCTGCCACGGTAAGGGGAGGCGGCGGGCGCGTTGGGTGGGCAGGTCCGGGGCTGGGGGGCCAGTGGCCGGGCGCGGGGACCCGACTCCGCTCCCGCCCCACCCCCATCGTGCTGCACTCGCTCACTTTCCCGGGCTTGTACGTTCCCCAAAGTTTGCGCTGGGATCTGCCCGGGCCCAGGCGCAACCGTGACCAGCCCCTTAGCCCCTTTCTCAGTCGCGCGCGCGCGCACACACACACACACGGACACGGACAGAGACACAGACACCCCTCCCCACCGCCTCCTCCCTCTCGCCCCTGGGCTGCCCAAGAAACCGCCCTCAAGCTGGGAAAGTGATCAGGTTTAAGGGACCTGAGTTGGAAAGGGAGGAGGGGAGGAGGAGAGGGGAAATGGGGACGACGGAAGGGGAGGAAAGGGATTCAACAGACCCGCCACCCTCCAACCCCCCAATCCACCCGTTTGCTCCTCCGAGAAGGTCCTCCCGTGTCCTATAACAAAAGTGGGCTGGCGGACAGACCCCGGGCGGGGAAGAGGCGAGGTTGCCGCCGCCGCTCCCGGCACGCGCTCTCCATCCTGCTGGCCACCGCGCCTGGTTCTCTGCAATCCCCGTTTCCAGCCCGGCCAGGACATGGGCTGGCAGAGCTGTGGACCTGGACGGTCGCTCCCCAGTTTGGGGAGTTGAGACTCCTGGTCCTGCGCCGCGTACCTGCTGTGGAGTCCCCCGAAAAGCTCTTCTCGGAAGCGACCCCGGGCTCGCGACCGCCCGGTGGCTACCCCACCCTGGGTCTTTGCGCAGATGTAGCTTCTCGCGCAGCCCGCACGTTCGGGACCCCGCCAGGGAGTGGCGGGCACCAGGTCAGCCCATCCCTGGGGATTTCCTCGCGGTTCCTCTGAGCCGGTTCTAGGAACTTGAGCGGTGGTGTGGGAAGTCTGGGAGACCTGGCGACTGGCGGAGCCAGGTCAGGGTCGAAGGGACCCCCCAAGGGACCCAACTGCCCCATTGTCCCAGAGCTCTACTCAGTGTTGGGTGCTCATAATGAAATTGGGGACCCTTGGGAGTTGAAGGTTCGGGAAAGGGGAGCGGGGTGGCCGAGGGGCTGGGGTAGAGCAGGAGGACTCTGCTTGTTGCTTTGGGGCACGAGTGGGTGCGCGTGGACAAGGCACTGCTGCTTTGCTGCTGCGTTCTTCATCTGCACTGAGACTTCTGCGCTGAATGGTGTGGGGACTGCTGACTAGAAAGGATTTCTGTCTTTGGAATCGTGGCTCGGTCGGATTCCAGGTGGGGGGAACATCGAACGGACCACCTGGCCTCGGCCTCGGGCGGCGAGCGGCGGGCGGCAGGTTGGGAGTCAGAGCAGAGGCAGCTCCCAGGACGCCACCGGCGCGCCCGCTAGGGAGGACGTATTAGATTTCATGTCGGTGAGGACTGTGCTGTAGCTGGACTTAGAGGATATGGTTGTGTGAATGGCGTCTGCTTTCCTTTGGAGGGAGATTGTGACTCTTGTGTGGCCAAGGAAGGATGGGGAGGCTTTTCCAAAGTCCGTGTGCTTGAGAGAGAGAGAGAGAGAGAGAGAGAGAGTGTGTGTGTGTGTGTGTGTGTGTGTGTGTGTGTGTGTGTGTGGAGGGGGGAGGGGGCACTCCAGCCTGCTCTGCCTGCCTTGGTGGTGTGTGTTTCTGGGGAGTCTGTGGATGGGCATCTGTGTGCATAGCGGGAGATGAGAGCTTGCGGGAACATAGGTGTAGCTAATGAGAAATCTGTGCCTACGAAGGGTGTCGGAGCAGGAAGAGAGGTGCGGTGTTGAAGACAGATGGCTTGTGCATGCCTGCACAGACACATGGAGTGGGTGTGGTGTGGGAGGGTGGTGTGTGTGTGTGTGAAAGGTGGACGTGTGTGGACGATGGGGCACCTGAGGACTACCAAAGGGATGGGGTGGGGGCGGGGGAAGATTATCTAAGGAGAGCAGAGTGTGAACTTTATAAGTGTGCACTGGGAAATCTGGCTGGGTTGGCATCAGGGCATGTGGAAGATAGAAATGTGTGGGCTCAGACACTTTATGGAGAGACCAGGCATTTTCAGGGAAGGATGCCTGCTCCCCCTTCCTGCCTCCCCAGAGAGGAGGGAATTGGAGAAGGCTTAGAATGAGGGATGTACATTTAAGGGGAAAAGTCCTTGTGTTTTGGCACTGGGTGGGGAACAGGGAGGGATATGTGCACAAGATTGGAGTGAGTGGAGGAATATATTTTGCTTGACTAGTGGCAGGCATGCATATTGTATAATAGGTTTCCTATTTAATAGAAGAATTCACTATCACTGATTAATATTGATTATCAATTAAAATTAATGGAATGTCTGCTGGATGCTCAGGCCATTGCTGGGTACTGGAGCATGGCACACTGCCCTGGAAAAATTCTTTCTTGGGGCTCAGCTGACTGCTGAACTTTTGCCAGGAATGGAGAGAGCTTGATGCTTGTTAGGTTTCTTGAGGATCTGTAATTCAGTTTCTAGAGATGTTTATTGATCTTGGGGACCAAAGGGAAGCTTACTTGAAATATATCTTTGTTTTTGTAAAAAGGGGGCGTGAAGATAGGGATGATGTATACTTTTGTGTGTTGGGGAGGGGGCTGGAAGGTGTTACTGTTTCTCGTAGAAGGTGTGGGCTGGGAATTGGAGGGTGCTGCACTCCAGGTCGGGATGCAGGTCCTGATCCATTTGAGGATTGAGTTTCTGAGAGTGCACGGTGCCTCCTTCCTAGCGGGACTGAGACTTGATATGTGGAGCTGGAGAACGGTGAAGCGGTGATCAGGGAAGATGTGTGTTGGGAATGTTTGTTCATCTTTGATGTTTTCTGGTCTGTGAGTGTAAAGCTAACTTCTGTGTGTGTGTGTGCATGCATGTGCACACGTGTGCATGCTCTGAGGGCTGGAGTAGAAAACTAGCCAGGATAGAAGGGATGGATGTATAGACTGGCTCTTGTGAGGGGGTGCAGCATGTGTTTTTGCAGGAATTCTGTGTCTGGGGAAGAATGAAGACTGTCTCGGATGCTCAGATGTGTATCTTAAATTTAAAAAGGTATAGATAGAAGAAGGGCCAAAGGCTTTGGGGACTGAGGAGAAGGTAAAGTTGGTTGGGTGCATCCCCTGAGATAACTAGTAGGAATTCTGTGTCTGGGGAAGAATGAAGACTGTCTCGGATGCTCAGATGTGTATCTTAAATTAAAAAAGGTATAGATAGAAGAAGGGCCAAAGGCTTTGGGGACTGAGGAGAAGGTAAAGTTGGTTGGGTGCATCCCCTGAGATAACTAGTAAGGTAACTGTATCAGTGCAGGGGGACGGGTGTGATAGGGAAACCCATTTGGTTAGGTTCTGCTCATGTGAGGGCATTTGTTTTGGGAGACTTCATTTGGCTCATGGCATTTTTGAATTCATTAAATTGTAGCTGTGCCGTTTTGAAGTTCTACATTGTTTTTTGGTGGAAATTCACATGTGAGACATAGTTGATATAGGGCTTGACCATTGCTCTGAAGATCTGGTGGCAGGTATTTCTGAGGACAGTGTGGTGAAGTGAGACTTGCGGCTGGGAATGCCTTCATTCTAGTAGCATTCTGCCACTTTGGAACAGTGTGACTTTAGACTATTTCCCTTTTTGTAAAATGGCAATGTCTATAATGACTCCTGAGGAGGAGCGTTCACTCCTCTTTTCCTCCATCAAAACTTGGTGTGTTTAGTTGTACCAAGCTGTGCAGAGTTGAAATCTAATGGAATACAGGTATCGCGTCGCATGGATGGAAGTCACTGCAAAAATGAGATCGCCACCTCTTCCCCTTTACAGTGCACGCTGATAAACAGTCTTGATGCCCGTCGCATCTCTACTGCTCCTCCACGGTGTAGATAAAACCTTCTATAACCGCCTCAGTTTACCCACCCATACACTGGAGGTTGCCAGCCCTGGGTTATAGTTGATGGAGATCTGTAAGGTTTTTGAATTATTTAGAAGAAAGGTAGTCCAAGAACCAATGTTATTAATTATCAGAGACAGATATTTTCCTATTTTTTAACATCAGCTATGCAGAACACAGTGCCAAAACAAGTGTGACACTGGGAACAGAGAAAATAGTAATTATCCTTGGCATAACCACCGTTTGAATAAAAGAAGAGAGCAAAGCCCAGCCATCCTGTGTTACCATCAAGGTCTGTTTTTCTCCGGGCTGTGGTCCTTGGCAGGCAAGAGCAGGGCCTGGGCTTTGGATTTGTGAAGTGCTGCCTGCCCAGTGCAGCAAATTGGGCACAGCTACTTTCCCAAGAGACAAAAATGGAGGTGCTGAGGGGCAAGGAAACCCACTGAAGCCTCTGAGTCCTCCCAGAAGCTAGTGCATGCTCGTCAACTCCTGGCCCAGAGTCAGGCTCCCATCCTCGAGTTCAGTGGCCATAAATAGTCAGGAGCTAAGCTATTTCCATGAGGCACTAAACCAATTCTGTTGCTTTTCTTGGCGAGATTGGGCCAATTAAGTTGATTGGAAGAGGTCACTGCTGATGGGTCTCACATTCCCCAGGCGGGACAGGCCAGCAGAGTTTAATTACATAACATTTCCCATCCCTGCAGTTCCACTCCCAGATGTATCAGATGTTCAGGCCTCTCCTCTTCCCTTCGGTCAGGACGCCTAATTGAGCAGGCGGCTCCTGCTGCAGGCTTCTCCAGACCTTTTCCTGAGCAGTTAAAGCGCTCCCACATCAACTGGAGGGAATGTAAATCTGTGTGTTGGCTGGAGGTGAGAGGGGATTCAGACCGACACAAAAGATCTTTAAAGCCCACCGCTCTCCGTCAAGACCTCACCAACTGCTGTTTTACTCTTTAATGAGGCACGCTGTTTCTGGCATGGGGGATGTTGAACTAATGACCGTTGCTAGGGTTTTAGATTTAGTTTTATTTAAAATTGAATTTGTTGGAGAAGAACCAAATCTTCTACTGGAGACAAGCCTAAGGCCCACGTGGTGCTGCTGATAAGGTCTGTGGATGTATTTTGTGCATGGGCAGGCGTGTGCACAGTGAGAAGAGACCACGGGGTGTCTGTGTGTGCATGCCGGGGGACACGTGAGCACAGGAGCTGCCCTGGGTGGGCAAGAGGCACTTGTCGAGCTTCTGTTATGGGTGGCAGGTTTATGAGCACCTGGCTCAGATTGAATTGTCATCATATTGCTTCTTACAGGTGGGCCAGCTCGTAGAAAATGATTGGGGCAGCTTCTTTCAGATCATTTGCATACAGAGATGTGAGAGCTTTAAGCGTGAGGCCAGTGTAGATACCACCTCATCCTTGCCTGGACAGATTTCTAGTAAGGTTGAGGCTGGACAAAGAAAGACTTTCAGAGGACTCACTTTAGAACCTGTGAGAGCACATGTAGATGGTCCAAGAGCTTTAAAAGTGTTTTGTTGGGCCGGCCCGGTGGCGCACTGTGAACCTGTGAGAGCACATGTAGATGGTCCAAGAGCTTTAAAAGTGTTTTGTTGGGCCGGCCCAGTGGCACACTGTGCTAGTGCGCTGCTTGGGAAGCGCGGCGGCACTCCCGTCGAGGGTTCGGATCCCACATACAGACTGGTTCCCGCTCACTGGCTGAGCAAGGCGCGGGGGCAACACCGAGGGTTGCGATCCCGTTGCCGGTCCCGGTCCGGTACGGGGGCAACACTGAGGGTTGCGAACCGTTGCCGGACACGGAAAAAGACAAAAAAAAAAAAAAGTGTTTTGTTGTTGTTGAGAGTTTTCCATAGCTCAGCGTTTCATTCTGCCTGAAAATACCAAGGGGCTAGAAACTGTATGCACCCCCACGAGGTCAGAATGCATCTGCTGTTCTTGTCCTCATCTGTCCCATCGTCCTTCTCAAACAGTATTAACTGGGCATCACCAAGGGCTGTCTGTGGATCCGGGCATCCTCACAGGACAGACCTCTGGCTGTGATTGTGGTTTAGCTGGAGAAGAACAGACTTTGAAGTAGAATTTGGTGTGGTCTGTTGTGATTGCTCACTGTTTTAGCAGCATCTCCAGAGAAGACATTTGTCGGGCCCCAAATCTTTTATGGATTTGTTCAGAGATTCTTGAAAGAATTATGGCTTTTGAATATTCAAGGCTAGACCTGTTGTAGTAAGCAGTAGCTTACTGATCTCAAAAGGTGTCCCAGGCCAAGGTGATCTTAAGCAGCATGAGGCTGCAGCAGGCCTGCTGACTTGGAGGTGGGCCACCAGGCTGTAGACTGAGCTCTGCCACTAATTAGTGAGCCTGGGTGTTCTCTCCAGGCTGTGATTTCCCCATCTGTAATGAAGGTCTTGAATTAAAACATTTCAATTTCCCACTCCAGCTCCACCATCCTAGGGTTCTACAGTAGCCCCGTCCTCATATTTAATCAGTGCTAATATGCCTTGCTTGGAGTACGCCTTGGCACACCCTTAATGAACTGTTTTTATCTTTGGGGAATGGCTGAGTCAAAGGCAGAAAGGCATGCGAAGAATTTGCCGGAGTGTTTTGTTTTGGCCAAGAATGGGCCTTGCTTGGAGTACGCCTTGGCACACCCTTAATGAACTGTTTTTATCTTTGGGGAATGGCCGAGTCAAAGGCAGAAAGGCATGCGAAGAATTTGCCGGAGTGTTTTGTTTTGGCCAAGAATGCTTGAGACGTCGGCTTAGCCTACACAGAGTGTGCAGAGCTGAAAGGGGTTGGGTTTGGCTTTCTGGTAGGCCTGGTGCTCATCATTCAGCTTGCACTCAAATGTTTTCAGTGTCCATGTTTCTAGCTAAGATAAATACTCACCTTTAAGATGATGATGATGATGATAGTTAATATTTGAGTAGTACTGGGTGTCAGGCATTAGTACAAATATTACATGACATTGTCTCAATACCCCAGACAATCCCATTTACAGATGGGGATACTGAGGTTCTGTGAGGATAAGATATCTGCTCAATCACACGACTGGATGTCAATGTGCTGCCTCTCCAGCCTGAAGCTTGTGATCATCCCATGTCCATCAGCTGCCAATCAAATTCTGTATTCTGTGTTCTGAGATGCCGTCCAGATGGGAGATGGTTCGATAACCTTCTGCAAAGTTTGTCACCCCGCAGAGTAACTTGCTTCATCAGAAGTTTCCTCTTCAGGTGCAAGAAAAATGTTTAGGTTTTGTAGCACCTGCTGGCAAGCATGTGTCAGATCTCTCTTGGCTTCCGTCATCCCTCCCCCTATACTTCCTGTTGACAAGGGAATCTGCCTGTCCAGAATGCAAGTATTGATTTAAGCCGTAATTGCCTCCTTGTAAGCTCTATAAGACTGGAGTTGGACATCTGGTTTTGATCCACACACCCACGAGAGGTGGTAGGTCCCAGCATTCTTGAGTCCTGGGGTTGCACAAAATCGAAGTAAAACAGAATACGAAGAGAGCATGAGGTCTCTTCAGAATTTGGAAAATGGCTTTCCTTGATAGACTAGGGAACTCCCACCATTTAGACGGGGGCCAAAGTTAAGGTAGATTTCCTTCTGGGAGGTTGGGGGGCAGGGGATGCTGCTAAGGACTGGGGTTCCCGGGCTGTGTTTGATGCAGAGCAGCTGTAGAGTCCTGTAGCCCTGGCATTTGCCTCTGAATGCAATTCTGGGCAGAACCAGAAGTAGAGAAGCCAGAAGGGTTCTTGGGGTGAATGTTGCCCTCTTTGAAGGGTTTGACTCAAGTTCTCATTCTTTCTCTCTCCATGGGTTTTCCTATTTTACTATCACCACTACCACATGCACACCTTCAAGGCAGTTAGAGAGATGCCTTTATTCTGTTGCATAAAGTTCTTTGCAATGTGCATATAAATGTGGAACACTAATCCTATGCCTGTTTGACTGTAGGTGCTCAAAAATATCTGTTTATCTTGTTTAGAACAACTTTTTACATGTAGGGTGATTTTTTTTTTTTAATGATAGCCAGGTCCTTGGGAGGTCTAAGCCTCCAGCATTTAAAAATACCTTCGCCCTTTGGCTCCAAATTATCCCTTAGGGAATATGTTTCAAGTACTCAGTCTAGGATTAGCTCCATCCTGTGTCTAGCAGAACTGCTCCTGAAGGCTCCTAAGGTACTTCCACCGGGTTCAAGAGGAGGATGCAGGTCTAGAAATCACCTGATTTCCCAACAGGTATATCCATGGTTGGGAAGGACCCAGCCCTCCCGAGCCCAGCTGGCTACCTAGAACAACTTACCACATTTCTCCCTGCACAGGACTCAGACTAGCTGTGAGACTTTGAGGAAATCAATTCCCCTCCATAAGCCTATTTCCTCTTCTGGAAAAGGAGGGAGTTGGACTCACTAGAGGGTCAAAAGGACCCTGCCAGTTGTGGCAGTTCAACTATTCCATGATTCTGCTGCCCCCCTCAGCCTCTCTGTGGCCCATGCCAGGGATTTCCAGGTATCCCCGCTGACCTGGAGGACATGTGTACAGAAGTGTGTAGGGGGTGGAGAAGGAAATCAAGTCATGTGCTGCCAGGTGAGTTACTGAGCATAAAGACGAGTGTGTGTTTATAAAGTGCTGAGGAAGCAAGCTTGCCAGATTTGTGGCGAATCTTGGATTGGAAATTGGGAGCATAGGGAGAGGTTTATGTGGGATAAAATGGTCTGTGGGTAACTGAATTCAGTAAGCTAAATCAGAAAGATATCTGACAATGAGCAGGGAGACCAGACTCTACCGCTAACTCGACCAGAGACTAATTGCAATTTTGGAAAGTCCCTGAACCACACCGGGTCTCACTTTCCTCATCTGTCAAATGAGAAAGTTAAGGGCTGCGAGCTCAGGTGATCCCTAACGTCTGTCCTGCCTCATCATTAAGTTGTGGGAATTGGAGGCTAGTAGAAAAATCTGGATGGGTGGATGGAGAAGAAGATACCCTCAAATGGCTTAAATGTAAAGGGAAATGTCCTGATTGCAAAGTGATGTGAGTGGTAGAAATATATGTCTGTTCTTAAATTCGAGATGGCATGGAGGGTATATTTCATGTGCATCTTGATTTTCAGATGCTCACCCCTCCATCTTCATCAGTGATGTTAGAATCAGCCTTCCCGTCTTTGCTTCACCATTACCTCCTCTAGGAAGCCTCCCTGCATCCCCCTGAGAGCCTGTGGGTCCCCTCCAGCCTCCCTATGTTATGCCACTTAGCAGCCAGTGTTTTATTTGCACTCCTGCCTTCTCACTAGAATGTGAGCTTCATGAAGAAAGTGATCTGTGTGTTCCCCCAAACCTTGAACAGTGTCTGGCACAGAAGTGTGCTGGGTGCATGACTGCATGACTGGTCATCGGTGAGTTCAGACCATGCGGCAGCAGTAGGATAACGCCAGGCACCGGGCCCAGAGAGGTAGTGCACCTCGCCAAGGCTCCAAGGCTGTGTTCTCTGTGTCTCCTTTTTGGTCTGTCCCAAGGCTAAGGTCATGAATGCTCACTGCCTGCCCATCAGGAAAGGCCATTCCTGCTGTCTTTAGGCCTGCCTCTTCCCCATGTCTTAGCCTGCCTAGTTCTACTGCAAACTTAGGCTCTTGGTCATGGGGAGTTGGGTGTCATTGCATATGAATTAGGGCAATCCCTCTTTAGACACTCGGAAAGTAGCTCAAAACACATGTAAATGTTATTCAATAAGCATCCTATTGGTGGCCTTGTGCTAGACATTGAAGAAGACACCAAGATGAATGACGCAGCCCTGGCCTCAGGGTCTAGAAGCTGGTGAGGGAGGCAGACAGCTTACAGTCATAGTGCTCCGGGGAGGGAAAGGTGACTGTGGAAGATGGAACGTGGGGGTTCCCACATTGAGTGTTGTTTTTAGTATGAACAGTGATAGGGAATCCTCTGGGTTCAGGAGCAGGCTGGACGGTCCATGAATGGTCTTCTCTTCCGCGTGACAGAGGACTTCTTGTCCCCGAATTCCCAGTGCCAGACCAGGGCTAGGGCAGCGGATGCTCAGCACACATAGTAATGTGAACCTTTGCTTCTTGCTGAGGTGACTTTGGGGCAAGAGGCTTTTGCACAGGCATCGGGACTTGGGCTGTGTAGGTGCACGTGCTCCCAGGTGTACTTTGCAGAGTTACCCCTGCGCGTGGCACAGGTGCAGGCAGGGGAGGTGGGTTTTCCTCTGCCATTTAAGCTCTGCTTTTCCCTCCTGCCTAGCTGCACACTGCTGTGTGCTATTTCTGTGGCCACTTCTGACACAGGGACAGACTGCCATCTACTGTCCACTTCTGTCCTCCGAGTCCCTTCTGCTCAGGGAGCTCCTTGGCATTGCTTTTTTTTTTTTTTCACATCCTGTTTTTAACGGGTCCGAACACCAAGAGGAAAAGACATCAGGTCCTTTCTTGGTAATTTTTGAGCATATAGAAGGGAGGCTTTGAGAAACAGAACACGTCTGTTAGATGACTTTCTTATCTGCTTAATGAAAGCATTCTTTTAAAGGAACCACCTGCCTCTGCTGAGCCTTCTTAGCCCCTGTGCTGGGTCCCTGTGGTTAAAGGCAAGGCCCTGCCCTCGGCAGCCTTGCAGTCCGGTTGGGCATTCAGGACAGACCTGCAGAAAGATGGGCCACATTATATTTGACAAGGGGCAGATAAGGAGCAGGGACTCCAGAGGCTTCGGCAGTTTGGAGGAAGGGGGAGTTCTTGTAGGCTGGGCAATTGGGAAAGACAAGTCGGGCAGCTTGACCTGGATCTGCTTTCAGCAACCCCAGTGTTTAGGGAAGAGGCTTCTGAGAAAACTCCATGTTGTCGTGGAACAGGCTCTGAATTGGGGGCTCAGGGACCTGCCCTGTGACCCAGGGCCTTGAGCTCCTCGTCCCCAAAGTGAGTCTGTTGGTCTGCTTGTTGTCTAAGGGCCCTCCCATCCCGACTCTGTCTCATGTGCCACACTGGCTGGGAGGTGGCTTCCTGGTGGCTAGCTTGTCAGGGAGCAGTAGAACGGGAGCAGTAGAACCGCTTGCATGCCCTGCAGGAAGGGTGCCTGGATGTCCGGCCCTGCGATGTCAACCCCACACACAGCGGGAGAGAGAATGTCCCCAGGGCATTCCAGGAGCTGCACAAATATGAGGGGTGGGACTCTCTGTGCAGCACCTGCATGCTGTTCTCTCCATGTCTTTCCTAGACTTTCCTTCCAGAGACATATCTGAATGGTGCTCGAGCCCAACATAGCTCTCCAGAAAGAGACCGCGTGAGTCCCTGGTGTTGGTCATAGCTCAATTCTAAGATCCCTTCAAGTTAGAATTCATTCCGCCATTGCTCTTATGGAGGGTTTTTTTTTTTTGGTTTTTGTTTTGTTTTGTTTTGTGTGTGTGTGTGTGTGTGTGTTTTAAGTATCTGAGACTTTTCCATGGTCGGGGATTAAAATGGGAATAAGGTTATTTTTCATACCTCATTCTCTCGTTCTCTCTCTTTTTCTCTCTTTCTTAGCATTTCAGTTACCACCACGGATATCTCCAGTGGGTTTATTTCACCTTTTTGTCTTTTGATACGTGTGTGTGTGTGTGAATGAGAGAGAGAGAGAGAGCATGCATAGGAGAGAAATATTTTAGACTCTGGTCTCTTAGCAAGTCTAGGAAACCAAGTTGAATTTGGGTTGGGGTACTGGTTGACAGACCTCAGCTTGTCACTGCGATCCCCTGACATTTCCCTTTTACTTTTTGGCTCTTGTATGAGTCAGGAATACATCGTCCCAGTCCCCGCTTCAGTGTTTACATCTCCTTTTGGGGCTTCTGTGTAAAGTTACCATCTGTCTGCAGCAAGTATTCCGAGTTCTTTGGGGGACCCTGTGACAGAGGCACAGTCAAGGAGACAGCCATTGTGGAAGGTCAGATTTTTGACTAAGAGAATAAGAAATGTTACAGGGTTGGAGAAGGATTCTGGTTGTTTATCATGCGTTTCCCTGTGGCATAATATGATATCTGTGACTATTGTCCAAAGAGAGATAGTGAGCAAGGGTTGGGAGAGAGATGAAAGAGAAATTCCCCAAGACCAAGCAGTGTGGAGGGAGATAAATCAGTTCCCAGCAATGTATGTGGAGCCAAACAACGCCAGGAAATAACAGAAATGTTCTGTGGTGTGTAATGTGATTTGTGAAGCATTGGTGACAGTAGAGGAGATGGGGGGAAGGGCGTGCCAGGTAGAGGAGGCGCATGGGAAGAGAAAAAACAGGGGCTAAGGAACCGAAAGAAGCCAGGTAGGTGGTACCCCAAGAGCAGTGTGGGATAATGGGGGAGAGGGGTAGGCAGAGCCCACAGGGAGCTTACTCTTTGCCCCAGAGGCGATAGGGAGCTATGGCAGGCTTGGAGGGTGCCATCAGGCTTTTGTTGTTAAAAAGATTGCTCTGGCTGCAGTGGAAGATGGCTCTTAATAAACAGTTGTCCGAGGAAAGGATGAGTGATGGCTGGATTGATGCAAGGACGAACGAATGAATGAACAAGTGAATGGAAGTCAGAGGGAGAGCAGCAGGCCAGATTTCATGGCTGGTGACTTTGACCAGTGCTAGCTCCAGACGGATTATCCCAGCCCGGCAGAACAGGGCAGTACATCGATTAGAGAGGCTCTGGCAGTTCTGAACAGTGTTTAACTAGCAACTCTTAATACTGAGAGCTTAGGGTAATTGGCACTGGGGGATATCTCCCAACCTTTTTCCTTCTTCTCTTATTTCCATCCTAATTTAATTTCATTCAGTATCAAAAAAGAAGATGGACTTACACCTCAGAGAATTTGAAACCGTGACAGCGACTTGCTCCAGAAGGGCTGTGTGCATTGCAGACCTTTTTTGGGGCTCATGGTAGAGTATGGACAGATGCTAAGGTTTCTGGGACATCTGAAGGGGTCCCAGATTCCTGGACATCAGATCCACCTATAGATGATTCCTATGGATGAAAGTGTATGTGTGCACTTAAAGTTTCAAAACCCCTGAAAATTACCAGATTCCACAGAAGCACTTTTGCCAGTAGAGGATCTGCATGTGTAGAGAATTTCTTGCGAGGTAACATTGCTTAGCACGTGTAGGGAGAGCACGTATGTTAGTGATCCAGACAGACACTGGCTTGCTACACAGCAACTTGGGATGTGGGAATGCAAGAACTCTCCTTGGGAAAGCCAAAGGGAGCCAGAGGACCTCAGATGTTATCTCAGAGGTCCTTGCTCAACGAAGGCTTTCCCATGTTCTCACTATTCTGATCTCACTTTAGCACTTTGAGATCTAACTTTGGCTAACAGTGGTTCCTCACATAGTTAAGGATGTTCAACTAGTTTGGGCTGAAGCCTCCTACTCCCTACAAATTCAGCATTTGCCTTAGAAATTGGAGACCAGGAGGACAGGTTCTCAGCAGATCGTGAAGTGCCCACTGTCTCCCATCTACTGGAGAAGATATTGAAGGTACCTGATGAGGTACAGGGGAGAGAACGGAGAGCAGACCTGCATTCACAGGACATGAATGATGTGCACGTATTTTATACGTGTCTCTTTACTAGTTTCCCCAACGACTCCCAGATGCAGATATTATACTAGGCTGGTGTGTGCAGTTTGCTTAATGTGTTCGTAATGCAAAATGGATTATGATCTCTGAATAATCAGATTTCCTACCCTAGTGCTTCCTGAGAACTTTCATGCCAGTCAGATGCCCTCCTCTAGGGTTAGCTGTGGATCAGGACTGCTGATTTTTGGCACCGGTGACTTAGCGGGAAAGACAGCACCTATCTTCTCTCTATTCTGTGGGATGCAGCCCCAAGTGCCAGTCTTGGACTGGTCCTTCCACGATGCCCAACCTAAAGACCTTCTTAAACCAGCAGGCCTCCGTGTTGAGAAAGCAGTTGTCCTGTTCCTTGCCATTTCTCTGTTAAGAGGCCAGGGCTTGCAGGACAGCCAAGGAGTGCAGGTTCAGAGGAGGAGGCTAAAAAGCAGGGCCTGAAAAGTCATGTTTCCAAGCATATATTCCCTGATTATGAAGTGGACAGTGAAGAATCTTTGCAGTTTCTGGGTTTCTCATTTACAATTCTTGCAAAAGACATTACTGTGCATGCTGTCAGGCATGCTAGAGCCGGATGTCTAGCACCCAGTGCTGAGCACGTGCTCCTGAAAATGTCTTGGACTTGGGTTTCTCCTGACTGCAGAGCTTAGGAACTACAGTGTGGTGGAATGAGCAACGTGGACCAGATGTGAGGACCAGATGGTGGTCCAGCCGTGATCTGCAGTGGTCGGCAGGGAGGTGGGACAGCCTCGTCCTGCTCAGGGGACTACTAGATGAAGTGCACATCACAACCAGAGACAAGCCCTGCAGAGAGCAGCGGGAGCAGGGACACACAGGGCTGTCGCTCTGTTTGTATCATGTAGGTGGAACTGAAGTCATTCTTGACTGTGAGTAGCTGCCACCATCCCCTCTACCCCAAACACATAGCAATCACCTTCCGCAGTGCTTTTTTAAAAAATTTCTAATGAAAGGACAGCAATGTTTCCAGGAGAGGGAAGAGAGTTGGGTAGAGGCTTTATTTATGGACTGTAGGCAATTTGTTTTGTTTTCCAGTGTCTAATCTAGAACATGTTCATAAGGGATCATGAGCAAAGTAGAAAGTTGGCTATAGTATTGAGCAACATGAGATACATTGAATGAGAGGAGGTAAGAGTGGTCCTCCAATAATTCCCCTATAGGATTACGCCTGGGAATTTAAGGAGAAAATGTTCTTCAGGCTATTTCTGCCTTGGAGCTAACAATGAACGAGTTTAAATGTCAGTACAGTGACATAGAGAGAGGACCCAAGTTCTGTTTCTACTCTGCCAATCACTAATAGTCACAACCGCTAGGAGCCTTAGTTTCCTCTTTTGTAAAGTGGAATAATAAACCTTACCTACTCGACACAATTAATGTGAGGTTTCAGGTAACATCACTAATGCATAGGAAAGTGCTTTTTGCAAGCTGTATATTACAAGTACATGCTACGGTTTAAACTGATAGATTCTTATGCTCATTTCACATTGCTCTGTTTGAAAGATGGCTCTTCTCCAAATCAGGCTGGGATAATGTTCCCTGGCAAGACACTGTCCTACCTAGGTGCCCCTGAAACATGGAAAGTATCAGGGAACCTTCAGGTGGCACCATAAGAAATGGGTTGGCTTGAAAGAATAGCAGTGTGTTACTCTACCTCTTTCTGATGCTGTCATCTGGGATATAAGACTCAGAGCATCCCCATTTGTGAGGGGCTGCTCGTGGCCAGCATGTTAATAGTGGGCATTCAGGGGGCAGTAAAAACGTTGTCCAGGAAATCTGAGGCTATTTCAGTACAGATTGCCCACCACTTCTGGGAAGCTGCTCTTGTTACGCTCCCTGCACACACACAGTTACATCTGTATGTGCAAAACAGAGCTTCCCTTCCAGCAGGAGAGGGCATCTAGTTGCAAATCTAATTATCATTATTCAGTATTGTCAAATATTCAGATTCCTTTCAGATTGCTCTTTTAACTGCTTCCCTGGGTTTGGGTTTTCCTGGTAGCAGGGTTTGGTGTTTCTCTTCATGGTACTGGCCTTCCTGGGATGGATGGTTGCTGCTTCTTATCGCCAGCTTATCTTCTGTGGCAGGTTCTCCTGCATACCTAGGATGTGGCTTCTGTGCTTGGCTTCAGCATTTAAAATTGTCTGTGGCTTTCTGAATGTTTACCTTCTTTTGGAATTCCTCATAGTTTATGGCCAATGAAAGTCCCCTTTTTTATTTTCAAGCCTAGGCAGTTATTAATTTGTTTTTTAATGTATTTGCTAGTGCATCATTTTGGAAGTAGGCTTGGAAGGACATGCTGATGGACGAGTGGTGGAATGTATGAGAAATAAAGATGTAGTGGGAGAAGGAGCCATCAGAGCCTCAGAAGGAACACATACCAATGTTCTTGTTGATTTCCTAAGGCCCGAAGAGCTTTTCATGCCTGAGAACTGCGTGTGTCATTACCAAGAGCACGAGACAAAGAAAAATAGTTAGAATGTTCAGTATGCTTCATTTATCTAATCTGAAAAAATGAACTCCGTGCAATGACCTAACGGGCATAAACTCTGGTTCTAAAAAAGCCACTCATTCGGCAACTAGCTTCTGAGCGCCTGATATGGTCAGGCGTTGTGTTCTCTGCTGGAGGAGTACGAAACCGGATGGTTCCGCACCTCCACGGACCTACAGCACAGCTAGGGAAATAAGCCACTGCCAACCAAACAGCCCTCAAGACAGAAATGACGAGGGCCATGGGACTGTTACACTTAGCGGGCGGCTGGAGTTCCAAAGACTCCTAATGGATAAATGTGGAGGCCCCTGGATCAGGCGAGGGAATTTTGGGGGCTTTGGGACAGCACGGGCAGAGGCACGGAGGTGGGGAGAAGCGTGGAGCGTTGGGGCGTGACCAGTGTTCCTGGAAGGGAGAGAGTTTATGCAGAGCATTGATAGGAGCTACGTCTCAGGGTAGCTTGCTGCCCCCTCCCCGCCCCTGGGCATTGGGGTTTAGGGGGAAGGGGCCTGTCGCACCCCTCACGGCTTTTCTCTCCTTTTTTGTTTTTGGTTTGGATTACTTCCCCCTGAGAGTGTGCTTTGAACTTTTTGGAAACTCCTCTTGGGATCATTTCATCTGTTCTCAGTTTAGCAACTGTGTTCACCTCACGGGGCTCTGCTTTGTATGTTGTAGCATCTGAGATTCGGCCTTCCTGAAATGTTTCTCTAAATTTAACATTTGGTCCTGTTTTGCTGTTTTGCTCCCCTCCTAGTTCCAGGAAAGGAAAAACTTACCTGGAGTGTAGGCAGGACTTCAGAGAAAACCCCAACATTTCTGACTCCTGAATTTACAGGGCTCTGCCAGACTCGGCTTTATGGGGAAGAGGAGAAGCACTAACAAGCCGTCCTCTTTGGTGTCAAGTGCAAACAAATCATTGAGCTCTCTGAGGTCCGCCAACCATAAGCTACCGGTTTGTGAAACTCTGGGATAATCCATCTGATTTAAGCCCTGCCTTCAGTTACTGAAAACATTCTCGCACATGCACTTGCTGGTGCATGCACTTAAAGTATGCACGGATATCTCTTTGTGCCCTTTCCTAGCTTCTGATGATTTCTTCTCCTCAAGAGGCTGGAGTCCAAGGCTTATAAAACATGACTTCTGGAAAGCTTTTCCTTCTGCCTAGCCAGGGTGTGATTTCTTTCCATCTTTTCCTGGAGAAGCATTGGCCATTGGCCCAGTGGCTGGAGCAAGGATCAGAGGCACCCTCTTATTCCGGGGGCTTATCCCTAAAGCCTGGGTGGGAATCTGCATTGTGGTCTGTAGTCTGGCTCCACCAGGCTTTGGGAAAACTTTAACCGAACTCATGACAACGAAATGGCCCCAGAAATGTGTGGACTTAGAGGAGCAAAAAACGACCTGTCCTCTGAGCCTCTGCAGGAACACAGTTTGGTATCTAGCCACCCTTAGAGAGAACAGCAGAGGAAATCGTGGGGGAGCAGTGGGAGAGCAGGTAAACCTGGATCTCGTTCCTTTTGTTAAGTTCTGTCCTGGTGTGGGAGATCCCAAAGGAGCAGATACTACCTTTATAAATGACAGAAGTGATCAGGGATTCCTCTGGTAGAAGTGATCGGAGGTTCCACTCTGGTGGAGTGGGATCAACCTCAAAGTGAAGAAAATTTCACTCTCTGTCTTAGCCATTAGGAAACTCCAGCCCATGCTACAGTGCAGTTGGTTTAGTTTTTTGTCATCACTTTGCCTCCGCCATTTCTGTGTGGTTGCAGCCATTTCTTCCAATGTCCCCCATGTCATCACTCAGACAAGAAGAATAGATTTGGCAATTT